>NC_135500.1:199046733-199106586 GCF_052857255.1 Amblyomma americanum
GAGGGAGGGAGGGAAGGAGGGAAGGAAGGAAGGAAGGAAGGAGGGAAGGAAGGAACAAAGAAAGAGAGAAAAGAAGAGAGAGAGAAAAGGAGAGAAAGAAGGAAAGAAAGAAAGGACGGAAGGAAGGTTGGAAGGAAGGAAGGAAGGAAAGAAGAAAGGAAGGAAGGAAGGAAGAAAGGAAGGAAGGAAGGAAGGAAGGAACAAAGAAAGAGAGAAAAGAAGAGAGAGAGAAAAGAAGAAGGAGAGAAAGAAGGAAAGAAAGGACGGAAGGAAGGTTGGAAGGAAGGAAGGAAGGAAGGAAGGAAGGAAGGAAGGAAGGAAGGAAGGAAGGGAGAATAATGTATATATAAAAAAGGCTCTTTCTCCTTGAGGAAGGGTAATAGAGTCTACAAGAAGTCTGTAGAAAGTCTATAGACCATTTTTATACGAATGGGTTCTTTTCACAGGTAGGACAACCTGCTGGGGCGAGTTGGTTACTGCATCCCAGAGCAACATCGTAATTAATGAGACATAGTAGGGAAGGGAGACAGTGTGAGTACAGCACTGTGTTGCGTCCTCCCTAATGTATCTTGTCAATTGCGCCATTGCTATGGAGTGTTCATACAGCCGCCATCATTACCTCTGTTTGTGTACGTCGCAAGTTCTAGATTGTTTGGTTAGATCACCTGATGAAACTTAACGACGCAAATGATTCCCATTATGTGATCAATCTGGTACCTCGCTGTTGTGACTTTACACAGCGCATGCTAGCAACGTCCACTGCTGTTCTGTAGAGTTTGGCATAAGCTGCCCACCATAAGGTGACACATGCCTTCTTTATTGAACCCCCCTCAATTTCAAACGAAAAAAAAAAAGGACACGGCATGGACGCCATACGGACACGAAAAACATAGTGCAACTGAAAACGTGTTTAGTTTGTGCAGGCTAATTCCTCTCTTGGTGTTAAGTAGGCCGTGAAAGAAATATGTTTAAGATAATGATACCATCGTCGCAGTTATGCTAGACTACAGTCGGATACAACTCAAGAATGAAGCGGCGAATGCCCCTGAAAGGAAGCCCTCCAGACAATTTGCCGCTTCGTTCTTAAGTTGTAACCGACTGTAGCCGAAACTAGCATTTTCATATTAATGCGAAGCACTTTGTTAAGAAATGTAGCGGTTCTTACTACCGTACTCATGAAGGAGGCCTATTGTTAAGATATGCTTGTTTTACCCGAAGTATAATCACGAAGTAATCAATAAATCACCCATTTTCAGGCTGCTGTATTGTGGATAAGCACCTCTTTTCACGTATGCAAGGGTTATGGTTAGAGACATCTCAAAATAACCTAAAGCGTGCACATTTGTTCGAAGTGTACAAGCGTAGCACAATTCCGACGCCATACAGCTGGTTGCGCACTGACTGCTTAATGCTCGCAGGAGAGTGCACTCCGCACTCTCTCTCGCAGCGTGCATTCACCTGGAAATGACCACGTTAGCGAGCACCGGACGCGTATAATTATACGCCACCCGTTCATCCAACATTTATTTTCCTTCACTTCCTCAGCAGCAGCGCTATTTGTGCGCAACAGTCGCTCCACTGCGGCACAAATTCCTCGCCCGGCTTGTTCATTTGTCCCAAAGTCAAACAACCAACACACGACCCGGTGCTCTCTCCTGTCGTCAGTGCCCTCTCCTTTTTGCTAGACAGAAAGGGGAGAGAAGCGGTCGAGCGGAATAAAGGAAAGCAAAAGCGGCGCGGACATCCGATGGCAGGTTTCGGAGCCACTGTTTCCACGAGCTTGCTGTTCGCCGCGCCGCCGGTGGGCGAGCGGGGGGACCGGAGCACTAAAACGAACGGCTGCTCCAGGCGTGACGAACCATAAGAGACGTTACGCGAGCGGGCGGTGACCAAGGGAGAAGACGCCGCCGCCAACGGCAGCTCGCCGCGCCCTACAGGCTGCTGCCCGCGAAAGCAAAAAAGGCGCCGTGTCACGCTTGAGGCGGCAAGCTAAGGCGGCCCCGACTTCTTCTCCAGCTCGCCGATTAAGAAGCCCCGCAGCAGTAGCTCGCCGCCGGCCAGGAGGGAGTTTGGAGGGCATCAGGTTGCTGCTGTACTTGCATGAGGCCCCCCCAAAGACGTATCTGGGCCAACGAGAGCGCGCGCGTGTGTGCAAGTGTTTGTACTTTCAGGGTAAAGCGGCAGCAAAAAAGCAGTTTCGGTGCCTGTTCTTTTCTGGAGAAAGGCGACGCGCGCGCGCGCAAGCCCAATTAGGTCTCGAGGAGGAGTGGGCCGGCAGCTGGGCAGACGTCTCCGGCGTCCCGGAACGGAAGCATCTCGCAGTCCCCGAGTCCCAGCAGTGCTGCGTGGCGTTCGTGCATGGGCGCGCTTTCGCGATGCGGTGTCCGGCGCGGCAGGTTTGCAGGCGAGTCCACGCGTCGTCCGACACGCCCTTCGCTGAGGTTTCTGGCTGCTAACGACTGCTAACCTGTCTCATTCACCGCTGGCTCACCAGTGGTGGCTGGGCGGGGAAGGCGCGTCTCGTTGAGGCGTTATGAACACGTGCGTGTGTTTGTGTAGCTGCACGTTGTGCAACGCACGCAATATGGCGCCTCGTACAGGCGCGATATGATCTCTCGCGCACTGCGTGCGTACGCGCCGCTGTGGGCGGCAACAGTATTGGCGGCTTCTCGCGAGGAGGTCTGAAGGTGCTAACGACTTTCCGTTTTCTGAAGGCATGACGCAGATGCCGCGCGTGTTGGGTGTGATTAGTTTTTCTCGGACTCGAAGATGACTACCGCACGACGTGCAGGTGTAGTTAAGCGCGCTCCAGCACCTTGAAGCAGGAAAAAGTCAACCCTCTCCCCCTCATAGCCAGAGCTCGCAAGAACAAGAGAAAAAAAAATACGGCACAATATAGGACGCGGTAACAAGAGAATGATTAATCGGTAGCCATCTATAGGAGGGTTTCACATGACATCACGGACGCCATTTTGGTGCCCAACTTCCAGGGGTGGAGAGGGGGGAGAGGGGGATAAGCCGATTAGAGGCGGTGTTGATTAGAGACGCGCCGTGGACTTTCGCCGTCCTGTCCTGCATGGAAGTCAAAATGGCGACCACTGCGGCTTGACTGACTACCCGGCGCATCAGAAATCCTTCTGGAAGCAGTCTTATAGTGGTGAAAGCTGCCTAGCATATGTTTCGCACTTGACTATAAAAAAAAAAATTAAGTATGCGTTTGGGTCAAGTTTTGCTGCACAGCCTGTGCATATAGAATAATTCGGTGCTCTAGAAGTTTACATCGCTTAGGCGGGGTTTTTAAAGCCTGCCTACAAATCTGGCCCGCATGCGGTCTCATGTATATATATATACATGTTCCGTATAGTCCTGCCACAATATTGTGGAGTCTCAAGAACGGAATTCGTTCGCGTCCACTCACATTTTTTGATGGCATCGCCTCTTGGTGCGTAGGGAAAGGGTGGTACTTAATACGAAGCGACAGCTGCAACATCCTTCGACACCTTAAACTAGCCCCTGTGAATAACGCACCTAGTCACCATATGAGCCGGGTTCTGTTTTGCGCTTGTAAACTATTTGCTGCTCCCGAGGTTATTCGGATAGTAATAGGTTTGAAGAATGCGTTTGCATGCGCTCGAATGGATCAAACCACTGAAATTCGCATGTGGCACGGTCACAATCATCATCATCTCAGTGAAATCCACTCCAAAACTAACGATTTTCCCATTGACCCCCAGTTGCTTGTCCTACGCCAGCTGTGGCTACGTAAGGTGTTCCAGCAAATTGCCTAATCATGCCACTCCGTATGACACCCCCCCCCCCCCCCTCCCGATGTTCTTTTGTACCCCTAAACACTGACACTTTAATAGAGCACCAGCTATCAGTAGGATTTGCGCATTACATGTCTTCCCCTTGTCCATCAGTTTTTATTAATTTATTTATTCCACCTAGAGCTCTCGAGTCTTGTTTGCTATATAGTTCATGAAACGATCACCACCACCCTCTAGTCCGACATCCTCGACGATGTACGCGTACACGTTCGCACACGGCATTCTCCATTGCTGGGACTAAATTCTTCGACTTCGCTCTCTAATCCCCCCCCCCCCCCCCCCCCCCCCATCCGTTCCCGTTCTTTTTACAAGAAATCGGGCAGAGAAAGACACCAGACTGCGACAAAGGCTCGGCAACCAAGGAGCCTGGCCTTGCATTAATCTGCGGTGACGCAAACGCAGACCGCACAAGCTGGCGCTTTATGCCTCTCGAAGGCGGCCGTGGAACACAGTCGGCTCGTAGCGGTGATTTACGAGAAGCTCTCTCTCTCTCGCAAAGCTCGAAAGGCGTTTGTTCGCTTTCATGTAAACATATACACACAAACTCGCACGCAGCCCCAAGGCTGCGCCACGCAGCGGCGACCGTGTCCAGTAAATCGCGGCGGCAACAGGCGTCATCTGCCGCGCCTAATGACGGCCGCCGGCCGCGTTCCGGTGCGGCGAGCAGGGGCTCCCACCCCTCGCCAGGGGGCGGGCAGCCCGCGCAGTCGCGTCAGATGGGAGGCCCCGGTGCCTCCGTTTTACACCTGTCCCGCTTCCCGTGGACGCTGTGCTTTCTGTGTGCGCTCAACGAGACGGTACACGGAGAAAAGAAGACAGATCCTGCAGTTTTTTAAAGCGCCAAATGCTCTTCATCGCTGGCACTCTTAAATCTTGTGGCAATCATACCCAACGATTCAGGACGAAAGCCTTTTGGAATAAGAGAGTTTATGAATGGAATTGTTTTGTATATCATAAGATTCCACTATAACAATCGATATACCAGCAGATCTCCCATAAACAGACTTGCATTTTATTGCTATTAACGTCTTTGCGATCGTCAAAACCGTTCCCCAATGATTTTCTATGGCAGAATGATGGAAAAACTATACAATAAAGTTGCTGTACGTCGGAATAGTGGACCATTGGCTTCAATACTTCCATAACAGTACGTTACAATTTTCTAATGTTCAAAATTTTTGTCCAGAAATGTTGGACATGTAAAGTTTCGATTTCCCCCTTGAAAATTGTAACGAAACTGATAGAGCCGAATCTCGCTAACAGAACTTGAAGGGGATGGAACTTTTGTGCTTTGCGGATTATATGCACAGCTTGAATTAAGGGCAGCCCGACACTTAGTATTCACGGGACCAAAGAGTCAGTTCGAATAAACTGGTAGTTCGAGTGAAGCGAGTTCGAATTAACGAGATAACTTTGTCATTGAAAAATCTCCCAGACATCTGCTTCAAACTTTTTACGGAAGCCCGTCCGGACGCGTGGGTCCACATAAACTTGAATGTGTTTATTGGAACCTATATTATAGAAGGTATGTACAACGAATTGGGCGACAAATAAAAATAAACAAGTCAGAAAACATCTGCTTATAAATGACATGAGACGACTTCGGTGCAAATGCACCATCGTAAATTTAAAGCAATCAATGTTTTGTGCTTCATGAAGTGGAAGTGCCACATGAAGTGCATCCATGCCTTTTCGTGGCAAGCGTGCATGAAATAAGCAATAATAAGCAGTCAGGTAGGAGATTTGCGGGGATAGGGTGGGTGGGGTGGGTGGGGTGGCTGAGTGGGCCTGGGAGAGGACCAGGTCAGTGGAAGATCTATACCAGAGGTCTGTGCTTCGTAAAGAATGTAACTTGCCTTATAATAATGGCGAAGACGATTGGGACGATGATGAAGAGAATGACGCACTGCAGTGTACTCGGTCTGTTCGGGGAACTATTAACGGCAAGGACACTTTCGACAGGGAAAAAGGTGGCACCGCGCTATCGAGCCTGACGAATCAACCGACGCTACATAACGATCGAGCAGCGTATGTGCCACCGGGGAATGCCCAGGCACCTAACGGCCTTCAGCGTGCGGAACAGGGAAGCCGTATACGGGATCGGCCGTCTGCGTATACGCCGAAGGACACGCTCGGCGGAGTACGCGGCCGCGATGCGAGAGGAGCGGATTGCGTGAGCGATGCCGAGCTGTGGGCAGGTGCACACAGCCCCGCGGAATGCGGCCTGCGTGCTGGCCGTTCCATTCGGCCACGCTCTCCCTGTCTTTATGCTTTCTTTTTCATCCCGGGCCACGGCCAAGGACTGGCATCGGGCAGTTCGCGTGCGGGCACTGCGGTTTGCGCAGGGCGCTAAGCGGCCGCGCGTGCGCGGTGGCGATCGCGTGAGCTGCCCTGTTCGGCTTCGGTGAGCGCGTTTTGCGGTAAAATCCTGGGGGGTGTGTGTGTGTGTGTGTGTGTGTGTGTGTGCGCGCGGTTGTCATTATTGAAACTGCACGTCGCGACGCTTACGCCCCTGGGCTTCTTTCCTCGCTTTGTTTTTAAGCTACCTAATTGGAGTTCTGTCCCTTGGGTGTCAGGCCGCTGACGGTTTAATGACGCCACACCGCGTTTTTACTGCACCTACTTGTTTGTGGGGCTAAGGTCCTGGGGGTTTCGGCGCATATCAAGCGACTGCAGCACGCTACCTCGCCCAGAGCCTTCGTTGTTCATATCCCTTCGTCTTAACGTTTATTTTCGCCTCCCGTGTACGTTTTTTGCCGGCCATCTGGAAAACCGGACATCGCTTATGATGTGGGAGGGGCGGCTGACCGACTCGAAGCTCGAAGGACACTCTGAACTGGTCTGGTGGGCCTGGGTAGTCTCCGCAGCCGCTGGAGTTCTGGACTAAAGACCCCATCCACCGTGAATCCATTCTTAAAACCCAATAAAATTTCCTTTCTCTCTCACACACAAATCCACCTTTGAAGTGGTATATGCACTGACATCGAACTTTGAGTTTCCGTGTAATATCATGCGAACACATGGAGAACTTCCGCACTTTTTCTTCGCACTCTATAGAGAAGCATCCATGCCTTGATCTACATGTTCCTTCCGGACTATAGGCCCGCCCGGTAAATACTGTACTTAGTCCGCAATGTGGCGCAGGAGTTTTCGTGTACGGCATACTACGCTGGTGCCCTTGACTCGCAGAAAGCTCGTTATTGTCGTCATTTTAAAGAACGAAGTGCTGGAATAGAGTATTCGAAGTCAGTATGCGACGCATAGCAAAGCTGTGAAGTTTTCATCGGCAAGACGCGTACTAAGCTCCAAAGCGTAGTGCGCGGCAGTTGGTACTACTGCTGTACACGCGCCTCTGCGTGCTCATTCGGGGCTCTAAACTCGAGTAATGCCTGCTGTTCATGCTCTTATCAGGCTAGTCTCGCAAAGAGGAAAGAAGGCGCCCGGTGGTGGGCGGCGATCTCATGGGCGAGGAGAGGTCACGCGGGAACAATAACCGTTCCTCGCCGCCAAAGTCGCCCTCCGCTTCGCCCAGATTTTAACTCAAATAAGCCGGCCGAAACGTCGCGAAAAGAAAAACATTTTCCCTGATGGGCCAACCACCTGTGCCCCTGCTGCCCAGGCGAGCAAAACCACGAAGGCAACCCCCAACGCTACAGCCCCCACTGCACCCCCCGAAAATGGTCCAATTAATGAGATGCCCGCGGGCGACCGGTGGGCAGCGGCGGGAGCTTTCGCGGCTTCAGCGCAGCCAGCGCTATTATACGACGCTCTGACCAGAATGAGCAAGTGCAGCTCGGGGTCAGCCTCTCGACAGCAGATGTGGCAGAGGAGGCACCACCGCCACGACGCCGGATGCGTGCGACTTCTCCTCGTCTTGAGGAGGGGACAGCCTCGGGCTCACGCCGGTGCTTCCCCCCCCCCCCCCCCTCCAAGTCAAGTCCCCTCCTCTTGCCTAGCACCACGCATGCGGCGAGGCGACCGGAAGGAATAGAAGGAGCACGTGTAGACTGAAAGCGCGAAGCCACCGTTGCTGGCCGGATGTGTCAGTGGCTGCTGTGGCCGGACAGAGCCGGCGTCTCCGGAGAGCGTCTCGGGGGCCCAGCTATAAGCCCAGCCCCGGCTGCCCCCGAGAGGAGAAGACAGAGGCGGTGGCCAAGCGATAAACTGAGCCCTGTTGAGAAAGAGAGAGTAGGGGGGTCCCCGCTGGCGTCTTAATGGGTCTGGACGAGATGTTACGGCGAGGGTCATTTGGAACTCGTCGGCCGGAGCGCCGCGGCGGCGGAGGCCAGCCAGGCGTGAAAGAAGTACAGTGCCAGGATAAGCGCGATGCCGGCAACAGCACCGTTGCTTGCGCCTGCTACAACCGCGCGCGCTAGCCGCCGTCTGCCGTCTCTTCTGGTGCGCGCTGCCGTGCTTTATGCAGCGACCTGCGGGAACAGCGCGTGCTGGCGACTTGTCCGCCTCGCTGAGCGCGGTTTGCTCACCGGACGTCGGGTGCGCCGCTTAATGAAATGCATGATAGGGCTCCCAGGGGGAGAATAGAAAAAGGAAAAGGAGAATGAATGCGTTAAAGTTAAGGCATCTGCGCCTGTTCGCTGGCATGTTACTTTTTTTTTTTCGACGATTACCAAGGCGACTTCGAGAGCGGTGCGAGACAGCTGCTGTCCGAGAGTCCGCTCTATCAAGTCGAGCTGTCGCCCTTACCGTGCATGCAGGTTTACATTTTTTTTTACCGCGTCATTCTCTTCCAACGAAAGCCGTCCTTTTTGATGCGCGATTCTTTCGTGAAAGCCTAGTGGTTCGCTGCCGTCATAGTTGCGTTTTGTGGAATCCAGGATGCCTTCCGTATCCTACTCAGATGCATGTGGTATGTGGGGTTTAACATCCCGAAACTACACACGGGCTTTGGAGGAAAAACGGTAAGGCGCCCGTGTGCTGTGCGATGTCAGTGCACGTTAAAGATCCCCAGATGGTCGAAATTATTCCGGAGCCCTCCACTACGGCACCTCATTCTTCCTTTCTTCTGTCACTCCCTCCTTTATCCCTTCCCTTACGGCGCGGTTCAGGTGTCCAACGATATATGAGACAGATACTGCGCCATTTCCTTTCCCCAAAAACCAATTATTATTATTATAATTATTATTTGAGGGACGCCGTAGTGCATGGAGGGCTCCGGATTAATTTACACCACCTGCAATTCTATGCTGACGTCGCACAGCACATGGGCGTTTTTGCATTTCGCTTTCATAGAAATGAGGCTGCCACGACCGGGATTCAATCCCGCGACCTTGGCGTCAGTAGCCGGACGCCAAAGCCAGTGAGACACCACAGCCGGTAGTGCACCGAAGTGTTATTTGTAGTGAATTATTTGTGATCAGAAACATCGAGATATCAGAAACATCGAGTGGATTTTAGTACAAAGCAGACATCATCCGCACAGGTCTCTGATCTCTAAAGAGAACACAGGCTCTGAAGGAGCACAAGACATTCGATCTGATGAATTCATAGAAAATTTTAAGGGTGCGGAGCACATATCATGTTTTAAAATTCTCTCATGCGCGTTCCGAAGAGGCATTTAGTAGCTCTCACAAACGCTCAGAAACATAATCGCGAGATGTTCAGCCGTTCACGTGGCGGCGCCTGAACTTGTATGAATGAACGGTCGAAAGAAACCGCACCGTACACTGAAGGCAGCCGCGAGCTAGTTCAGGTGTCACCGCAAAATGAGGGAGTTTTAAGTCACCGGCGGCCTTTCTCTGTAATTTCCTTTCATATTCCCCGAAAGAACAGCTCACGCGCGCATAAACACAGTGGCAATCATCTCCCCCATCTTAAATCCAGATTAACTGTGCCAGCCGTAAATCACGGCCATGCAGCCCAGCTGCGGACCCCGTCGGCCGGCGCACGAGGGCGCGCTAGGCCACCTGGGACGACCGCGTCCGGCTAATGGCACCCCGGGGGCAGCCCCGCCACCTCCTCTTCAGTGCATGCACTTGACGGCGGAAACGCGACCTGCCGCACCGGAGGGGTCAGCACTTCCGCGCAGCTCTGCAAAGCAGAAGCCGCGAAGGGAACGTTGCGGCCCTTACAGCCATCACGTCGACTTTTAGCGGCCGTCGCAAATTGAAAATCTCAGCTTGGTGGTGATGCCCCGCCGCGGTTGCTCAGTGGTTAGGGCGCTCGACTAATAATAATAATAATAATTGGTTTTTGGGGGAAAGGAAATGGCGCAGGATCTGTCTCATATATCGTTGGACACCTGAACCGCGCCGTAAGGGAAGGGGTAAAGGAGGGAGTGAAAGGAGAAAGGAAGAAGAGGTGCCGTAGTGGAGGGCTCCGGAATAATTTCGACCACCTGGGGATCTTTAACGTGCGCTACTGATCCGGAGTTCCCGGGTTCGAACCCGACCGCGGCGGCTGCGTTTTTATGGAGGAAAAACGCTAAGGCGCCCGTGTGCTGTGCGATGTCAGTGCACGTTAAAGATCCCCAGGTGGTCGAAATTATTCCGGAGCCCTCCACTACGGCACCTCTTCTTCCTTTCTCCTTTCACTCCCTCCTTCATCCCTTCCCTTACGGCGCGGTTCAGGTGTCCAACGATATATGAGACAGATACTGCGCCATTTCCTTTCCCCCCAAAAAAACCAATTATTATTATTGGTGGTGATGAGCCTGTATAGTGTGGCGGTGGTGGAGGTGGTACTTGTTAAGGGCTGCTGGAATTATCCCTACATTGATGATGCCAGCAATTGCTCCACCTGTGTCTCACAGGCTAAATAAAATATATCCCGCACCACTGCCCTACGCACCATGGTGTCTTCAAAATATTCCACAAGTATAGTCTTGCTACAGCCCGCCTGCAGCGTGCGCTCCGTATGCACCAAGTTTGTAGGGTGTTTATAGCCCTCTCAAGCGTGCAAGTTAGGTGCGCTTACGGAAAGTGTCACTCAATACAAGTGCACTCTGCTAAAGCTAAATGGCATAAAGGGAGTGTCCCTCGCACAGAGCGCACTGCGTTTGTAGTGCGTTCACGGAACAGACTTCGGTAGCCAAGTGTAGCCTGGAATGGAAAGAATAAAAAAAGCACTGACAAGTTTGTTTTCTCGTTGTTAATGTTACTTTTTTTAATTTCCATTTTTTTTTTGTCATAGCAATGATCGAAACGCAACAACAACAAAAAAACGAGATCAGATGCAGCTCCTCTGTACACCGTCACGTTGTTTGTTGCCATAATTCTAGATAGACGAGGAAGATCGTCTAGGCCTGTCTTGGTTTGCACTGTCATAACAACATAGAAACTTAATTTTCTGCCGTTAAAAAATTGGCAGTGGCTTAGCTCGGCTATGCCAGGATATACGTAGCGAAAGCTAAGGCATAGTTTGGTTAGCCTTGGTTAATGTTGATTGCAAGTCCACGTTAGTCTGGTTGTCTGGCTAGTTGTCACGTGGTTCGTCACGCGGTTGGTCACGTGACCAGTCACGTGGTTGGCCACGTGGTGCGGTGGGACCACGGCGAAGCTGCGAGTTCGTGGCCAATGTACTTTCGCTACAAAAGTACGTTTCTTTTGATTCTATTGCTGTTACAGCGTCAAACAATAAATTTTCGGAAGTTTTCGCTTTCTCATCTACTTCGAAAGATCTTGCTCGTTGACTGTCGCCATTTTTGTTGCTCCCAGTGACCCAACTATGCTTGCTTCCCCGTTTAACACCGCGTAGCCAGGTGTCGAAGCGCACTCCCTGTAAGTGCACTCAACTTGCGCGATTGGCCTTGCTTTTATAAAGCACGTTCGCGAAGGTCTTCCTCGCGGTCTGTGACGTACTCGAAGCGTGCCAGCTATCAGACGTGCGTGTGGCCTTCAGGCAAGAATGTACTGAGGATAACTTTCGCCACATACATTGCAACATCAGTGTGTCTGCGAAGGATCAATGCACGCGCCAGCTGTATGCAACAGAAACAGGTTTATGCTAGTTTGCCGCCAACTGTACCCCTATTACCAGACATAATTAAGGCGAACAATCACGCAATAATCGGTGGTGTTGCCGCTTGGGCTCGCTGACCCGATAACACGTTGCCAGCGTAGAGATGGGTCGTTCTTGAAGCCACTTAAACTATTTACAGCATTATTTACAGTGAGTCAGGCAAGCGCGACCAGCAGAAGTGTAAAAATACAAACTAGCTAAGAGGAACACAGACACGCGATGCGAGATACCAGGTCATGGCCCGCTCCAAGCAGTAGCTCTGCGTATCGACCGCTCAGAGGAATGCAAGCCCCCTTTTGCCACACGCGAGCAATTACATTTCATTCGGTAAATTTCTTAACTAGCACTCCCTGTTTCGAAATTCCTCAAATCTCCACAGTCAAAGCAGTTTTGGGATCCGGCCACGCTAAATGGGTCCCTCCGGCTGTAGCCTCCAAATTGCTCTCGTGGAACATCCGCCATGATTGGTTCGCTATTCTCGCCCAGGAGTCTGGCTAGGAGCGGCAGTAAGTGTCAAGCACTTTCCGACGAAGACGCCAGGCGTCACACCTCAATCATAATTTGACGTTCGAAACAGGTAGCCGCTAATTACCGGTGTGGGATGGTATACGGCACCACATCTCCACAGCGTGACGAAAGGATAACAGCAAAACGGTGCCAGTGCGTCTACAGTGTCGCGCAATCTCGCGCCCGAATATTCCCAGGAATGTCGTTTCAAACCGAACAGTCCTTGTCTGTGTCTGCGCAGTACCCTTTCTTGAAACGGCGTAACTTTCCATCTTAATTATTCCATAACTGAAAGGAAAAAAATGAAAATAAAGCAGTATAAGAACGTCATAAACGGCGAGATGTTAAGCTGCCTAGTACATCAATTGTGCCGACACGTGCCGAAGAACTTGCGAAAGAAATGAGGATGTCAGCATAAGTTTGCTTGCTGATGATCTTGTGAATAAGGATAATGCGTTCACACATGCGTCTATGTTGAGGTGTTTCAAGTGATAAGACGCGACCTTGAAGTCAGGGAGAGAAGTGGCGGTCGTAGCAGTGATATATAAACTTTATGCCTTTTTTTTTTTGTTGGACATTTTAAACCTCAATTATATCTTTAGCAAAGTGAGGCGACTAGACATTACCAAGCATATTCAAGCAGAGGCGAAGGTTTGTGCGCATTCAGCTCACAGTTTTAGCTGCATCTTTTAACGTACGTTCGGGTACAAAATTCTCTTGACCGCCTGTTCCGCAAACGAAGCCAGACAGAGACCCCACTAGTGGCGGTGAAAGAACAGGATTTTGAATTTCACCTTCACAAGTGTGGTTTCCAACCGGCAGCTAATATAAGAGATTATATATTACATGACTAAACCACCACAGCCCTCTATGAATTTTTTGGTCCGATATCTGCAATTATGATTGTGGGGAGACCTCTTCTTAGGACTCATCTACTATCTCTCCCGATGCATTAGAGGTGCGGGCGAGGATTTTGTTTCTTGTTCATTTAAAAATCTCTCAAACTACGTCCTCTTTCAGTCCCTCGTATACGCGCGGTATATTAGTGGAGCGGGAGAGGTCCCTCCTTCGTGCGTGGTCCTTCTGGACACTGTCCTTTCTTGTCACTCCATACATCTGTCTCAGCAACATCATTTGGGTACTACTGTCCTCTATTATTATGCTTGCGACTACTCCCTGAAGCCTCTAGGCCAGAGCGTGTAATAAATAAAAACAAAAAATAAATAAATAATCAACGACGGCGAAACCGATGCCGTTTTCCTAGACAAACGTTTCCTGCCCGTATATCGCTCTAGAGATAAGAATAAAGAAGGAAACAAGCGGCCCGCTCTCTCAAGGACAAAATACCGTTCGTCTGCAGCGACAGTTGAGCGCCTTCCGAAGAGGGCGCACAAATCTTTCGCCCGCTTTCGGTCGGATGTTGCCACACACGAGGCCGACACACGGAACAGCGGTGGCCGTCTACGTCACGGAGCCGTTGTTTCCCCGCCTTCGTGACACACAGTAGGAGCGGCCGCTTCGAAAGTGAAACCGCTGCACGCGGCGGCTGCAAAGACGGGATCCGGAGAGACCGGTTGACGACGCTCGCTTTCGCCACGGCGCCCCGGCTTCTCGGAACAGCAGCGCCCGCGTGTAAACACAGGTTTCAACTCCCGCGCTGTCGCTGCGGCTGCCGCGCACCTTTTACTACTCTGGAAGGCTGCCCAGGCTGACACGGAGCGAGGACGCATATACGCGCTACTATGTTATGTGCGCTCGCTGGCTGCAGCGGCTTGTTTCATTCGGCGCACGCGCGGCCGCTTATGAGATGACACTGGCGTGCGGTGCCTGCCTGAACAGGAGCCTCACTCGATAACGCACACTGCGACGCTGGACCGCGTTGTCTCCGATTGAGTTTAACGTCCCCACGCGGACCAAGATGTATGTGCGCGTGAGGGAGAGAAAGCGCCTGAGGCACGCTGTATGCGTGGTGTGTGGGGATTCCATTTGACGCCAAGCTGCTCTGAATTCACGGCGACGCGGCGTAGTAATTAAGGTCCACAATAAAAAAACAAGTACGCGAAGAAAAGGCAATGCACCGCTCCGCTTGCCACGAACGGTTTTGCTCGAGTCAGTTGTGTTTTTATGGAGGAAAAACGCTAAGGCGCCCGTGTGCTGTGCGATGTCAGTGCACGTTAAAGATCCCCAGGTGGTCGAAATTATCTCGGAGCCCTCCACTACGGCACCTCTTTCTTCCTTTCTTCTTTCACTCCCTCCTTTCCCCTTCCTTTATGGCGCGGTTCAGGTGTCCAATGATATATGAGACAGATACTGCGCCAATTCCTTTCCCCCAAAAACCAATTATTATTATTATTATTATTATTATTATTATTATTATTATTATTATTATTATTATTATTATTATTATTATTATTATTATGAGTCAGTTGTATCCTCTTGCTTTCCCTTTCCTTGTGAAAAATGCAAATGAGCAGGTGAGAGAATCCATATTTACACAAGGTCTAAAGTCCCAACCTGCACGTGGGGTATGAGGGACGGCGCAGTGGAAGGCTGCGGGCTAATTTCTACCACCAGGGGATCGTTAACTGGTATCGCACAGCAAATGGCCGTCTTGTGCATTTCACCTCCGTCAAAATGCAGTCGCGTCGGCTGAGATTCGATCCCGGGACCCGGCGCTCAGCAGCCGAAAGCCAAAGCCACTGAACCATCATCGCGGGTGGTAAGAAAAAACGACTGACATCAAATATACACTCGACGGGAAAGCCCACCCTTTAATGCGTTCAGTAATGCGTGACTAGGCCACTTTCATGCATTCAACTTCATACATTCATAGAAACCACAGAAGGAAACTTTGCAAATCGAAACGGCCGGTTATAGTTAAGCGCCGCACAAGCCAAGCACCGGCACTGCATTGCCGAATAATAATAATAATAATAATAATAATAATAATAATAATAATAATAATAATAATAATAATAATAATTGGTTTTTGGGGAAAGGAAATGGCGCAGTATCTGTCTCATATATCTTTGGACACCTGAACCGCGCCGTAAGGGAAGGGATAAAGGAGGGAGTGAAAGAAGAGAGGAACAAATAGGTCCGTAGTGGAGGGCTCCGGAATAATTTCGACCACCTGGGGATCTTTAACGTGCACTGACATCGCACAGCACACGGGCGCCTTAGCGTTTTTCCTCCATAGAAACTCAGCCGCCGCGGTCGGGTTCGAACCCGGGAACTCCGGATCAGTAGTCGAGCGCCCTAACCACTGAGCCACCGTGGCGGGGCTTCGCAGTAACCACCGTTCTTTTTTTTTTTTCCTTTCCGCACAAGCCAAGCACCGGCACTGCATTGCCGAATAGCGCCACCGTTTTCCACTGCGGCCGGACGCGTTCAAGGCTTCGCGTTTAAGAATAACAAAAAAAAAACCACAGAAAAACGCGACTGGCGCTGTCCCCGCGAACCCCCAGCATAACTCTGAGAACAAACGAAGGAAAGGCCCCTGGGAGGAACCCCCCTCCGTATGTATATCTCTGTGCAGAGGTCATCGCCGCCCTGCTCGCGCGGGCCAAGTTCGGCGCGGGACCTTTCTCGGAAAGCGTGATGAACGCGGGCCGGCCCCTGAAGCCTTTCCACCGATCTCGCAAAGCGGGACCCCGACAGCGCCGCTGACTGCATTGGGGATGTGTACATACACGCCCCGCACGGGTGACGAAACGGACCGAGGAGAGGCGACACGTAAAGCTCGTTTGGCGGTGTACACCTGCGCACCTGTATGCTTTCCCTTCTCAACAATAGCGTGCAGTGCTGTGGAAGTTGTGCAGAGCTTACGCACCTAACGCCAGTCAATCGGTGGCTGAATTAACGAGGCTGCTCAAACGTGCAAACTGCCCGTGATTGGTCAGTGTGCCCGTATGTGCTGGCCAGTGTCGGTAGGGAACGATGCAGAAACTAAGAATCAGGCACATGTAGCGAAACGTTATTAGAGAGTTTTAGCTCTGAGCGCTCCGACTCCACCGTTTCCCAACTGCGCATGAGCAGTAAGCACTTTGCGAAAGTGAATCTCTCGCGCGTATCGCGCTATTCCAAGATTGTTCGATAAACACGATTCGTGATGTGTGCCGCATTCTTGGCTATTACGTCGTTCATATCGACATAACGCGCGCAAGAATGGATGGATGGCCTGTCACGGAAGCGGATGGTGGCGTACAAAACTCTCTTATGCCTGCCAACGACTTTACGTGTTCGGGCCCCGTTACGCTGACGCCAGCCCAAAGGCTGAGACCGACGAAGACAGCCTCCTCTTTAACTAACAGAACCACGTGGTGAGGGAAGGTTGGTTGCGACATACTGTGCCTCCACCGATCACCCCTGAAAAACTCTGTCATACTGCTAACACATTGGAAAAGAAGAATTAAAAGTTGATTTACACTTACAGCATACACAGTGGCGCTGAATACGACCTGCAACAGGTTGGTTTGTTTTGCGTTGCAGAGAGTATTGGGCGCGACGGTACACGTTAAGCTTAGAACAATGTCTTCATAAGCTGATAATTATCATGTACGCACTGGAATAAACATTATGATTCTTTTGAAGCGAAAGCTTCACTACGGCAGGTTTTCAAGAGGGTACCGTCAGTGTACCCTCTGGACAACTTGGGTCGCATAATCCCTACGGATGGCTGTGAGAGGAGCAGCAACCTGCCACTGCGCTGGTAGTGGTATGAGAACTCGCCGCCATCTATGAATGTTAAGTAGAGAATGAGCAGTTCTGCATGTATGGACATTAAACCACAAAATGCATCGCGTCATGCCCCTAAGGCGGAGCTTAAGTGCCTCCTGCAATTAAAGAATCCCCACCTGCTTTTGCACGTCTGCTCGGTTTAACTAAGTCAAACCCCTACCAATTTTTTTTTTTTTTTACCTTGTGTAGGATTTTCTTGCGGTTGCTTTATTTGAAGCAACTAAGCATGCGCCGGCCAGTCGCTATAACCGCTACCACGTGATACGCATGATAATGATAAAGCTTTATTAGAAGAAGATGGCTGGTAGGCCAACAAGGTTAGGGTTGGAAATTAGCGGTGCAGTTGTGTAGAAATACGCGCCCAGATCAGCTGGCACCACGGATCCGGAGCTTACAAAGCCCTGCACACTTCTAATTTGGAAGAAGCACGCCCAGCTGCCACCCCAGGCGTACGCAAAACAGCGAGAGATGCGCCGTCTAATTGATTCGGTCCAGTGTCGCAAGGGGGCGCGCGCGTGCGGCTAAAAACAATCTTTAGCGCTTATGTCACCGCTTCGCGAACGCCGAGCATCAAGCGGCGGCGCTTGCGAAGTCCTCCGGAGGCGGCGAATGAATCATTACGCATTCAAAAGCGGCCCGTGCCTCTGCGTACGCGTGCGTGTGTCTTCTTCTCTTGTTGCAAGTGTCGTGATTCGGCCACGCAGTCTTCATTTTTGGTGGCTCGAACGCAGTCTGTTTCTGAAGCGAAATTAAGAAAAAAAAAAATGTGATGGCACGAAAAACATGTTAGCACATGTTTTACAAACACCGTTGCCGAGAGGACGTGGCGGTAGCAAGTACGGAGATTAAGGTGTTGCGATTTCCAGATCGCAAAGACTCTGCGTGAGCCTCAACGAAAAAGAAAAACCCAGTGTGTTCGGATACAGAGGTATCAACTTCTATAGGTATACGGAGGAGTTTATTTCATTAACTGGTGATATTTACTCCATTTTTTTTAAACGAGTTGAAGAAGAAATAAGGGCGCGGTAGTTGGGCGCAGTGAGTTAGTATACGCGCGGTTCTATAGTTCCTCAGTGCAACCAGATACGATCTGATATTATCAGCCGGAACCGGTTCCATGAAAACTGGCGCTGACCGGCTTCCTCTGCGTGTGTTTCTTTTTCTTTTCTTTTTTTGGTCAAGCTTCGCAACCATTTCCTGTGGTACCACGAAGCCAAGAAGCGTTGCGAGCGGTTTTAAACGCGTTTCACATGCAATCGAAAACGCTCGCGATTTCTGCTGTCGTGGCGACTCGAGCGGACAGAGCGACGGAGAGGAGAAACCTAGGGGGGGCAGGGAGGCCAGCTGGGTCATGTGACCTTGTGACGTCATCACAACCTGCCTACAGGATGGTGAGCAAACTTACCACCGTGGCAGGTGGCGGTTAAATCAATGATTGATCGCGAGAGGTTGTTCGGGAAGAGCTACTCGGGTCTCACAAATCCCACCAGTGGCAGCATATCTGTCATCGCAGAGGTGTGGCGCACCGCTTAACCGTTGCACCACTGCGCCAGGTGTGGTATGAAGACACCCAGGGATCTACGAATGTGAAGTGGAGAATGACCAGTTCCGCATGCATAGGCATTAACCCATTAACGTAATCGCGTCATACCGTTAACGTAGAGCTTAAGTGTCCCCGCCAGTTTCTGCATGAAAATCTCATCGGTGAGGTGGTCGATCGCAGTGATACATACTAGCGATGTGCAGCGATGTGTAGCTACTAAGTGTACTGAAGATTCGGCACAAAACGCTGATTGTTTTGCTCCGAGCTAATTTTATGTTTGTCGGAGCGAGTGCTCACGCCTCTATGCCTGAGAGGCATGCCCCGGGAACCACTGGCGTCGATGTTGACGTCTGCCAGCATCATCACATCTCAACGTGCCGTGCAAGCCTCGCGAGCACAGCTTTACAAGGACACCGCTGTTAGGAGAGGCGAATTACACATTTCGACAGGCGTTAATTGACCTGCAGCACCTGAACACTCGCCCGCGAGCGCCGCAAAATTGTTTGCTCTTTTTGTGTTTTGTAAAAAGTGTTTAATGATCTCACCTGTCCTTTCTCGCTGTTGCATCCCCTCTGTCCTTCCCCTTGCTATCCTCTCCCTGTCTTTTTCATTTCCACCGGCAGCAGCTCGGGTGCTCAAGGTATTAGATAGCAACTGCCGTGGGTGGCAACGGCTTTTTTTTTGTATTCTTTCAATAAACCACTGCTTCTTGCTCGACCTGCCGACGTAAGGGGAGTATAAGTCCCTCATAGACCGGTTTCAAATGCTTCGGAAATAGAAGAACTGCGCTTTTGAACTATCGTAACAATATGTGAATTTAATCAAAAGCCACGTTTCTAAGCCAAGTCCCCCCCCCCCCTAGTTGAACCTATCCGATTACGCAAGTAATTTTTTTCTTCGGGCGAGAAAGAGATCATTAATTGTCATCGTTAATTTCAGCCATTTAAAGCGCCGTAAAGGACATCGTCTGTTTTCCAGACCCCCAGGTGGTCGAAATTTTCGGGGCCCTCACTACGGCGTCCCGCATAGCCTGAGTCGCTTTGGGACGTTAAACCCCCATAAACCATAAACCAAACCAGATTACCTTAAAATTCAAAAGAAAAAAAGAAACACGATGATGAGACACGGTTGAACGCCGTTTGCTTTTTCTTCTTTACTAGAGTAGAGATACTAAGGTAAGGTACCTTACTAAAGTAAAGAAGAAGAAGCGTCGAATGGGGCGTGAACTCAGCTGTGTGTTTTTCCAACGAAGGGAGTTCGTGCATGCGTCCGACAACAATGGCCTTCGTAGCCACCTCGAAGGGCGTCGACGTCTTCGAACGTAGACGCCTGCGCAGTGACGTCTCCCTCCAACCATATGGGTGCCCGGCAGTGATTCATGGGAGGAAAAGTCGGCTCAAGCGCATGCGCGATGAGTCAAGTATAGCGGCTTCCCTTTTCCCCCTCCGACAAACTGTAAAGAACGCAGCTGCTGTTGCTTCGCTGGAATCGCCCCGAGCAGGCAGCGCCGGGAGCCGTTAGGCGATGTTTCTGCGAAGCCGCCGACTGCGCGTCACGACCACTAGCGGGACGAGCTACTTCTGTCTCACCTGTGCGATTGCTCCGACGTTGCTCTTTTCCGACGTTGTGGCGTCAGCGGCCTCTGCCGGTTGCCGCCAAGAAAAAAAAAAAAACTTCTCTAGCTGTTTGCAGACGGCGCGTCGCATCTGCTATCACCGTGTAATGAAATGCAAACAAGAGAACTGCAATGCGAACAGATAAATATTAGCTGCCGGAGAAGTAATTAACGCTGGCAGAGCCCGTTAACACTTACGCCCATCGGTCTTCGCGCAGTTGAAGTGGAAATCGATTTAGTTTTTCGCAACTAATATATTCTCGTATTGCTGTTCCTCGTTTGAACTGCTTCATCTGCTTTTATTTTGACACTGACAGTATGTAGCAGTTAAAGGAGTGCACTCATTACTGCCTTAACGACGATGCTAGAGGTTATAGCACCACGGCCTTAATAACTGACCCTTAAGACGCGGGTTCGATCCCGGCCGCGGCGGCCGAATTTCGACGCAGGCGAAATGCTAGAGGCCCGTGTACTGTGCGATGTCAGTGCAGCACGTTAAAGAAACCCAGGTGGTCGCAATTTCCGGAGCCCTTCACTACGGCATCCCTCATAGCCTGAGTCGCTTCGGCAGGTTAAAACCCCCTAAACTGAAACTCTTGTAATACATGATGATGATGATGATGGATTTTTATGGCACAAGGGCATCTACGGCCAAAGAGCGCCATGGCACAAGGTATTTTCCATTTCTCAAGGTGGGGTCAAAGACCCATTTCCCATACATCTTGTAATACAATTCACACCATTCTCTAAGTTTCTATCGTTCGTATCATGATTGTTAATGGCCTTGGCAAAGTTAATTGCATAATATTTCATCGTTTTATGTCATTCATTTCCTCCTATATTTATCTATCCACTTGCAATCGAATAAAGCCCTTATCCTGATCATGCGACATCTTTATACATGTCAGTTTGTGTGCTAAGATGTTTTTGAAGATTTTTAATGAACTTGCTACTCCTTTATTAGACCCACTCGCCTCTACAACTAAGTTACTACAGCTTCAAATATAAACAAATGATCGTTGTCCCAGTGCTCAAACGCTGATAACGCCGGAAGTGCTAGTTTTATCCAAACCGTTGGCTTTGACGTGGCTGTGGACGCAGGATATGGGTGGCCTCGGGAACTCGCATACAGTTCGCAGAAGAGATCACGCCGCCTGCTATAGCGGAGAAGCCCGGCAATGCTGGTGGGTGAGGCATCGCTCGGGAGGGCGTCGGCGTTTCAAAGAGAACATCGCCGTTTTTCGCCGTCTTATATTTTCTCTCTAGAGGAGGCGATAGGAATAGAGTTTTGAAGATTGTTCCTCTCCGCACGCGTGGTCTCTCTGTGTGATTTTGCGCTCCTCCACCATGGGCCAAGTGACCTATAGATATCCGAGTGGCTATAAGAGAACATGTGTCAGCGCTCGTACGCGGAGTGGGCTTACCAAACACTGAAGCTCCTCATCGGGGTTTTAACCGCAACCACATGTCCTTGTTCACGGCTGTTTTCGTTCTTTTTCGAGGAACTAAGCTATTAGGGCACTAAAGATCGGAAACAACACGTGGGTGGCGCACGCGACGGGAACAGGACGACAGGGTCACGAGGCAGTTTCCTCGGACTGGACGGTTAGGCCTAATGTGGCCGAGGCACCTCTTAGGATTCAGCTGTGGTCGGAGATAGAAGCTCCTACAAAGTTGTACACGAAGCTCGAAAAAAAAATGGTGTGCCTAGCAGGAGACTACACCAATCAAGGGTTGAAAATCAAAGAGGTCCCGAATTCAGGTTCCCGACCATTCAGTCATCCCTGAAAAAGGGTTACCAAGGTAGTCCCAGAAAGTTTGGACTTATTTTCTTTGTTTTTTTTTCAGCCATTGGTTGGTGCTAGTCTCCAGACTACAAAACACAACCCGACTGACATCCGCCAAAGATGTTTTCTTTAAAAAAAAAATCTGCCTCTTTCATGCTTTAGTATGACTCCCCCTACATGGAGAGGAAGCGCAGAATACGCGTTTCGACGTAACCGCTGGCGCGGTTACTCCATCACATGATTTACAAAGCAATTGCGGCGCAGCAGAAAAAATAAAAAAGCAAACAAATTTTGTCTTCTTTCTCTTTTTCTCACTCTATATAGTATAGTCACGCTACAAAAAAAGGCGACTCGACCCGTTTACGAAATGCTGGACCTCCCTGCAAGCGCAAATTTTTTGCCGCAACGCTTAACGCCGCATGTACGATGCACGCATATCCGGCATGATTCGTAGACGAGCGAGAAGGCGTGGATAGGCGACTCGAAAAAAGCATTAGCGAGACTCTCCAGGAACGCATCCCCCTTCATCTACTATCATCAGATGCGCGTTTTCTCTCGTGCCCGCTAACGTGAACGCGTGACGCAAAAAGGCGGATCAGCTGTCCCACTATCGCGCCCTGCAGCGGAGGAATCGCCGTTGGAAGGCGCCCAAGGAAAGAGCGAGCTGCAATCGCCGTCAGCGTCCCATCAACGGAGAGCAGCGCAGAATCGGGCAACGTGGGACTGAGTGACGCGCGTTCCGCTCGAAAACGGTCTGCGAATATCGTCCGCGCATTTGCAATGGCTGCCGCATGACGGCACTCGGTTTTTACACAGGTCGCCAGCACCTCGCCGTCAACCGAATCGCGCAACAGGAAACCGGACGGCTTCTCTCTTGCGCCGTTCTCCGTTCCGCACGTGCACATGGGCCTACGCGCTCGGAATGACCCGCGCGCGTATGCATTCAGTGGCGGTCGACGTTCAAGGATTCTTTTGAAGCGGTAAGCTTCGCTACGCTAGGTGAAGCAGTCGTCGCGTAGGCCGGAGGATGACCTTGAACGACCTTCAGGCCAACCACGTTAATCTCGTACGACCATATGTGGTACAGTTATGGTGTCGAACCCTTGACCCTTGACCTTGCAGCTTCTCGGGAGTAAGCGCGGCGAGACGAGGCTTGATCATTAACGTACAATTACAGCGAGGCACTTTTTTTTTCCTCGGCCGTGAATATTAGTTTTAGCACAACGGCGGCCTACTGGGATGCAACGTAAAAGTAAAAAAAAAAACTGCATGTGGTAACGACGGCTCGTGGTCTGAGGCGTCCTGTATTGCTCCGCTGACCAATAACAATAAACGAAATCAGCTATTTAATGTTTGTCTATATCAAACAAGCCAGAGACATCAAAATTCTTGAGCTTATCATTTCGTCTCGTAGATATTTTTGATGATGATTTTTGCCTAAAAAAAAAAAAGATGTGCACACAAGGAAGCAACCACACAGGAGCTCTTGTCCTACATGTGTGGTTCTCCCTTGCGTGCACGTCTTTTCGTGGCTGGCAAAAACCTCTCCTGAAGCCTTAGATACCTTCGTGCCACTAGACCACAATATCGTTCTTTCTTCGATATTTTTATCGCTGCAGTCGATTTTCGAGCAGTCCAGACTCGCTGTTTTTAAGTCACACGCGCGGATGCACAGTGGTCCACACACTTGTCTCGAGCACCGAGGAGTACACTAGCATCACTTAAGCGTGGCGTAGGGCTCAAAACAAGAAAACATTGCGCCTGGGCATTCCCGTTGATTGTGTTCAACCCCTCATGCCTTCAAAAAACCATATATGGCTCGCCTGGCGGCGGCGATTGTCTTAAATAAACAACAGAGCGCGCCATTAGAGTGCTCTAGACAAGGGCGCGGACAACTGTACACAGCCGCTGTGAGAGCTCTCTAATCGGCCCCTTAATAATAATTAATAATTTGCTTTGGGGGGAAAGGAAATGGCGCAGTATCTGTCTCATATATCTTTGGACATCTGAACCGCGCCTTATGGGAAGGGATAAGGAAGGGAGTGAAAGAAGAAAGGAAGAGAGAGGTGCTGTAGTGGAGGGCTCCGGGATAATTTCGACCACCTGGGGATCTCTTTGACGTGCACTGACATCGCACAGCACACGGGCGCCTTAGCGTTTTTCCTAAAAAGGAAAAACGCTAAGGCGCCCGTGTGCTGTGCGATGTCAGTGCACGTCAAAGAGATCCCCAGAAAAAGGAAAAACGCTAAGGCGCCCGTGTGCTGTGCGATGTCAGTGCACGTCAAAGAGATCCCCAGGTGGTCGAAATTATTCCGGAGCCCTCCACTACGGCACCTCTCTCTTCCTTTCTTCTTTCACTCCCTTAAAGCGATTGCATATCGCAGGAAACTCCTGATTTCATGCGCCCGTGTCAGCGTTTCATGTCTTATTATCAAAATTTATTTGCGATGTCAAGGTTAAATTTCAACAAGACTCGCAAAGATATTCTTGTGCCTGAAAAGTAAAAAAGTTAAAGAAACTTTGGGATATAGAAAATGTCCGCCTATGCAATAGCAAATACCATACTCCTGAAACAGAGCAGCGTGAAAAATTAATGGTCACATTAATGCGCAGGCGCGTTTTTACAGCGACAGCTGTCAGGCGTCCGTCCCTGGCTTTCGCGTCGTAGTCGTCCGGCGTCGTCGGCGTAACCGGTGGGTGCGTTAATAGACGTTTTTAGCGTACCGGAGACGTATACCGGTTTGCCGGACCCCTCCTGTGCACGCGCAGTGACTGCCCCTGAACCCAACAATGCCACTGGGCATGCGCAAGAGGGGTCCGGTAAACCGGTATACGTCTCCGGTATGCTAAAAACGTTTAATGACATCCACCCGCACGTTTGGATGTCATTCCACCCGCAGGGTGGATGTCATTAGACGTCATTAGACTTGTCATTAGGATGACATCCACCCTGACATCCACCCGCATATCCACCCGCAGGGTGGATGTCAGGGTGCATGTCATTAACGCACCCACATTATATCACGGTCGACCTCGGTCGCATAAGCCCACGGCCGCCTGCCAGTGCAGGGGTGCATCACGTGACCTCCACACCAGTGCGATATGAGGTCACTGCGTCTCTTCTACCTCAAAATGTCCCCAGAACTAAACGCCTTAACAGCTATCACTGAATCTCGCGTTACATAGTCGTAGCCGTCCTGTGAGTTTTTTCCCTACAGACGGAGGCGCGCTCCTTGGACATGCCGCTCGAGTACAACACTGCCACGAGGCACGCACTGCCGTTCACGTATGCGCGCAGAGGCCACGGCCGAACGGTTGCGAAACACGACTTCATCCTTGAGTAACTAGCGCCACGCCGCATGCAGTGCCCGGCGTGTTTACGACCCGCGCCTGCATGTACGCAATCCAGCGTACAAGCATCCTCCTCTTCGCGGCGACAGGCTTGTTCTTCGACGGAGTACACCGCCCCCGGAGCGATTACGAGGACAGAACGGTTGTTGCGAACGGGCCTGCAAAGAGCATTGCGCATTCTATGGAGAGGCGAGTGCGCGCTGGCGCCTTTTTCCTCCAACGCTGCGTTTAACTTAACTATGCGCCTCGCCGCGTCACTGGCGACTCTTTGGAGGTGTTTTATTCTTTTCAACTTTTGTTTTCTTTGTTTTAGCTTCTTTTTAAAAAATACACTCTAGTCTAAATTAACGCTGTTCATTGCCATTTCTTTTTTCTTTTTCTTTTTGTTACATGCTCGTTAACGGAGTGACTGCACCTCCTGTCTTGGCAGCCGCCGCGGTGGCTGCGAAGGACGCGGGTTCGGTTCCGGCCCAGGTGGTCGCATTTCGATGGTGGCGAAATGCTACAGACCCGTGTACTGTGGGATTTCAGTGCACTTTGAAGAAACCTCATAGCCTGAGACGCTTCGGGACGTTAAAGCCCATAAACCGTAAACCGAAAACCTCCTGTCTTGTTGTTGATAATCTGGAACTCACGTGAGTCCACTCTCTGCAAGAGCTTGATGGGCACTCACCGTGAAAGAAAAAAATTAGTAAAGCCTGCAATGCACCGTCTTCTGCACTGGACGAAAGAGAGGAGACAACTGTTTAAACGCGATCAAGTCTTAAAATTTGCGGGAACTTGTAAATCAGCTTCTTCGCAAGGCTTGTTTTCCAGCCAAAAGGTGTCATACCCGGACATGACCCTCACATTATTCGTAGAAATGAAAACCAAACCGTCAGGGGGACACATAATGAGGTGATTGTCACCACTTGGATTTTAATTAATTAAAATATTTTGATCAACTCTTCAGCCACTGCAGATATCGTGAATGTTTATTTTGGAAACATATGGGCCGTCACATTTCTGGACTACTCCCTTTGGCAGAATTCTTCTAATGCATGCGCGTCCCGAGATATTCGTTCCCAAAGTTTCCACTGATATCGTGTCGTTACGCGTGCAAGATGGTGGCAGTTGACACGAAGCTCATCCCTGTAGATTCAAACAGCTGTTGCTGTAGCTTTCCTTCCATTTCTATGGCCGAAAATGGTTGGTTTCGTTTATGGGGGTTTAACATCCCAAAGCGACTCAGGCTATGAGAGACGCCGTAGTGAAGGGCTCCGGAAATTTCGACCACCTGGGGTTCTTTAACGTGCACTGACATCGCACAGCACACAGGCCTCTAGAATTTCGCCTCCATCGAAATTCGACCACCACGGCCGGGATCGAACCCGCGTCTCTCGGGCCAGCTGCCGAGCACCATAACCACTCAGCCACCGCGGCGGCCTATGGCCGAAAATGAAAGAAAGCATTATCAGCTTCACCGGTCGCTTTATACCGTTGGCAGAAGGAGTTTGCCAGGAGGAGGTTCGCGCCGATCATCACCACCTTGCATGCGCAATTAATAGCTTAAAATTTAGAAGCGAATATCTCGGAACGCAGGCATGCTAGGAGACTTCTATTGCCTATAAGTTTCCAATATAAACATACCCGCTTATTGCAGTCACTAAAAAGTTAATTGATAAATTTCAGTCATGTGCCTGACGGTGGAAATTATTAGGTCATTTTGCGTCCCCCAATGAGCATTAAATGTATATGCTGAGGTGGATTTCAGGTCTCAGCGTCCAATTAAAAAAAAAAAAAAACCTCATTGCAAGTCACGTCAGTCAATTGGGCCGAATTCATTTTGAGTGGCGCCCTAAAAAGTCGTGCCAAGAATTCTGCAACGAAAAAGTACAGCTATGCAGCCGCTAAAGGCATTTCGCCCTCCTTCGATAACAAGGCGTGCTCCGTTGGTGAAAGCAACGTTATGCCTTGGCGAACGTTTTTCTCAGAAACACATCCTGTCCTGGAAAATCTGCAGAACGCACTGAGTTGGAGCAATCAGTGCCCAGTAATAAAAAAAAAATTCAAGAGCTTTAGTTAATTTGCCATGATTCCATCCGAATGCTTGAAACCGATGTCCGCACGACTTTGTAGAAAGGAGTAAAAACGAGATCGAACTCTCATAACCTGTCATCTCAACGAGGTGTTCGCAAGAGGAAAAGGGACAAGAGTAAAGAACAAACGCTCTTACTGCATACAACCGCGCACAACTGAGTAGCATATGCGCATCGCCAAATATGCTTACGCATAAGTATTCAGCGTCTCTCGCGGCTCGACGGCCGGGGAAAAGTGCCAACAACCGCGCGTCATGCTCCCACGCCAGAATGCAAAGTGCTCCACATTTTTTGTCTCACACGGAGTGGCTTCAAGTTTATCGCCCCATAGCGGACGCGGCCGCTAAAAAAAAAAAAAAAACCCGAGACCCGCTTTCAGTACAGCGACCCTCGGACGCGCGCTGACTCTTCGATAAAGCCGTGTCCGTCTTGGCATTCCACAGTGCGTAAAGTCAAGCTTCAAATTAACAGACAAGCGACTACGAGGAAACATTCAGCCCGAGAGCAAAACCGACACTTTACTGATTTTGTTGCCTCTGCCGCGCCTCCGCAGATGCAAGGCCTGCAGTCGGGCACCGCAGCGTTTACAGGAGCTAACTTCGCGACAGCTCGCGTGAGCTGTCGCGAAACTTATTGAGGCACGCGATAGTGATTCGATTATCTGGTAAGCAGATTTGAGATGAGCAGCAGTAGTGAGCAGTTTGGATGAGCAGTGCTGCGTATATGCAGCAAAAGCAGGCAGATTAATGTATTTCGTGATGTGTGTCCTGCGTAAGCAACCGCTTTCTATACACCTGATTGTCACTGCTGATCGTCTCGAAGCGATGCGCTACCTGCGGGCACTCTTGTCATGCACACAATGTAAACCATTCCCGCGTATTTAGAGGGCCCATCAACCGCGCCGTCGTCGGCATGCGGCGAATCAAGCACTTGCATCAGCGGTGCCTTCGGTAAGCCCCAAGGACACAGTGCACGCTTCGTGCAGGGTTTGCAGCGGTGACACTTCCGAACCGCTTTAACCCTTACAAAAATGGTCTATGACGGTCTATAGACTTCTTATAGACTCTACTGCCTTCCTATATAGATATTTCGTTTTGTCTAGTCATAGTCGATAGAGTCTACTAAATGTGTATGGCCATAAATCCATCGATTGTCTAGAGACTGTTCATAGGATTTGTATTGCCTATAGACTGTCCTCTAGGGTTTGTCTGTAGAGAGTCTATAGACTTTATAGACAGAAGTCTATGGACCGTCTATAGACTGTCTAAAGAAATTTTTGTAATGACAAACCGGCTGGATCTGACATCGCTATGTTTAAAAACGCAATCAGGGCCTCCGCGGATAAAAACAATGGACCCGATCAGAAGCGGCACAAATCGGGAAGTTCGGAACAACGCCTGACCGACATTAACAGTGAGCGATGGCGTTTTGCATTTCGCAATTCCCCAATGCTATCGGCGCCGTCAGGTGTTGAACCCGTTACCTTGGTACAAGCAATAGCTGCCAGCGCTACACTCGGTCAAGCTACAATGAAACGAAGCATGCAGAGCACGACTCGAAGAGCTTAGTCCAAGGCCGCTGGCGCTGGTCGAGCTTGTAAGCTGCGACGCCAGCGCTCAGACTGCCGAGCGCGCCGCGTTCCGTCAGGAAAAAACCCCTACACCGTCGGGCGTATACTCGCACACTGCATTCCACGCAAAGCTCATCTTTTTTTCAAAGCGCGCACCGACTGCGTGTCTCCAACAGCTGTGTGTACATAACACGCGTGTCAGGGACCGTTCTCTCGCGGCCATTCCGACGCGGCTGTGTTTCAGCGCACACATGCGGGAGGCGTAATGCTACACGCGTCGTAAGGATTCAATGACACACTGACCGGCCTTGATCGGAGGAAGCCTTGCTGGGGAGCCGCAGACAGTGAGCGGTGAACTACGTTGAGGAAAAAAAAAAAAAAGAAGACGCGGATAAATGGAGCCTCGCCTTCACATACTGGCGACTGCGCAACGCTAAGATGTGATAACGTGGAAAGGTGGTAAATCCATATGTCAGGAGATTATTGAACATAATTCACCCGGCAAAGGTGAAATAGGACGATAGATGACGTGCCTATAATTTGACCCGCAGTACGTTCCAGGCTACGTCTCGCAGTGCGATGACCTAACGGTTCTTCGTGCAACCCATGTTTTGTTTTTTTTTAGTTTAATCAGGTTTTCGAGAAAACTGGAACTTCATATCACTTTATTGTAAGCCGTCAACTTTCGCTTGACAACGATTATGGCGTGCATAACTCGTGCGCTGAAAAAAAAAAAAGGCTTTGGTTTAGCTCTGGTAAAACCTGGAGTGATGCGATAGCTACATCTGGCCGAGTGGAATTCGCTCAGTCGAATTGCAAAGTCAGTTTTTCGCCGCTCCGTTTCGCTGCGCGTTCCTTCTTCATCTTCGTCCCACTTGACACTGCGCATGCGCACAACTGTTGCAACTCGGCTTCGCCGGCGCGCCGCGCCGCAGGCAGCAGCAGCTGCTCCGCACCACGTAACCAACCACGTGACCGGAGGTGGCACGGTGGCCACGCTGAAGGCTCTATAGCTTTCGCTACAAAAAAAAAAAGAAGCAAGAATGTTTAGCGTTCCTTCGAAACAAGGGAAGCCGATTAGATAAGAATCCGGAAGGCGGAGCATGAAAAAATTTCACAAAAGAGGCGCCGCCACATTTTGTAACACCCGTTCCAACGTGTTTGCCCAGGACAAATCTAAACCATTGCAGTTTGCTGCAGACAGGTTAGCAAGCCCAGGAGCAAGATACATGAATAGAACGTGTTCTCCTAACGAAGGCCTGTGGGCGCCTCCATCAGATATCGAGGAGGCATACGTTCACCTTCAATTAAAAAAAAAAAATAAACCACTACTAGTCCGCACCGAAGTAGTAGTAGTAAGTGGCTTTATTAAAATAATGATAAAAAGAAAGTAACATATTTTTGCTAGCCCCGGCACCTGCCATCTATACTGAAGCACCTGAGCTGGGGCAGCGGAAATAAAGGATAGCAGGCAGAATGGAAAAAAGAAATGAAAGAGGTGAGGGGACAGGAAGAGAGGATAGGGGGATAGGTAATATACGCAAACTATTCACACAATAAGTAATGTGTACAGGTTACGCGCGATTAGTTCATGATGAAGTGTCAGCAGAGGAGCTGCTTTGGGTGTCGTGGGTGTACAGCTCCTAGACCTTTTCTTTTCCCCATTTTCGGGACGAAGAACGGACGGCGGTGGCAGTGCTCTTCAGTATTCGCACTTTTCAGCGACGGTGGCTCCACGACGTGTTTTTTTTTTTCGAAGCGGTCAACCGGTGATCAGCGCAAGCAGATGCAGTGGATGTGCCGAAGGCGTAAAGCTAAACGGAGCCGTATGTGTAATGCCCCCCAATCCATAAATCATGCAGTGCGAGTTGAAACTGGCCTGCACAGTTCCCCCAAGCCCAAAAAACTGAATGCACTTTGGAATCTGGAGCTGTGGATCGAGAATAAAGTGACTGATTCGTATGCAGTGGTCGTATACATGCAGTGAGCACGTCTAGAAAGATTTCATCTGGCATTATCTCGGTGAGCTAATCGCCATAGCGTGACTGGTTACGGTGTTCCTCGTCGAGAGTTTTATGACAAGAGTAAGTATTGATCTGAATCCTGCGCGGCCATGTCTGAAGGCCGGCAGCGTGCCGTCACTAAAGATCTCCGTGCACTCACGACATGCTGTCAAGAACGAAAAAAAAAAACAAAGAATAAGCGAGGCACATATGCCTACAAGGGAGGTTGAATATATGTGTTTTAAATGTGTGGTTTAAATGTGAAGAGTTGCAGGCGTTTTGACCGTGGTGCTCATGGAAAATTTAAATGCAGCGGACCCCTGCGCACAGTAATGTTTTGCGAAACGTTCTGTATGTTCACGCGCGTTATCGTGTTCTCGAGTGTTGTAGATAGGGCGAGGTTAAAGCAGTACATTAGTGAAGGACGTGGCTAATTACTGTAATTTAGCAGCTGTCAGCAGGGCTCAAATTACTCTGCAAAAGGTTTTGTCCCCTAGGTCGTCCTCGCCCCAAACATTGAGGCCGCGGGAACAACGTGTGCGACCAGCTCCAGGGACTCCGGAACTCTTTTTTTTTTATCGTGGGGGGGGGGGGGGGGGGGGGGTCTTCGAGCTTATTTTGTTATTTATTTATTTAACGTTCATGTACATAATAAATTTTATATTTTTATTGTTTTTTTTTTCAATGTTCAAAGGTTGATGCAAACTGACATGCTGTGGTTAGGACACCCGAGCAGTCAGGAAGACAATGAAAAGGCTTCCAAAAGAAACTGTTTAAGCGGCTGACTAGCGCCCACTAAGAACTCCAGGGGGGGGGGGGGGGCGCTGCCCCCTCTGCAAAAATGTTAGGGGGAACGTCCGCCCCCCCCCCCCCCCCCGCTTCTCTTGCGGGGTCCCTGACCAGCGCATAAAAATGTATGCCCACGCACAGCGAAAGTATCAACCTCGCAATAGAACAAACGTAGGGAGTTCTATGCCATATTCGGTGACATTGAAAGATACTGTGCTGTTCTCACCTGCAGATAGCACTCAAAGCGCACAATTCCGGACCTCGATGTACAGTCCGCGGACTGTACACCGGAAATTGCGGTACATGGAAGCTTCACGGTGCGACTCACCGTACAGCCTATTATAGCGAGCTTCGCATCCCCGACAAAAATGCGCGCTGCCTCCGGCGTCCGAAGACCGTGCTAACGGGTGACCGCCGAGAGACGCGAGTGTCCTTGTCAGTGTGCTGCACCAGCCATGCAGCTAAGCCCCGCTGCCTGGCCTTTCACGTCCCCGCACCTTGCCGCTTCCTAGGAAGCGGAAAGAACAGTGTGCCTCTTCTCCCTCGAAGAACGCACGTGCGGCGCCCGCGGCATAGCGGAATTCTTTTCTCCCATGAGCGAGACAAAGGTGGAGCGGGATTCCGGGTATCTCGACAGCTGAAGAGTCCCTCCCTCTGCTTCGCGCGGCGTCTTCAAAAAGTTCGCCGCCGCGAAAAACACCGCTCGACGGCACGGTACGGCAATTGCGTCCAAGAATCTGTGCGCACGGACCGTGGGCGCTTCGGGAACGGTGCCATTAGCGTGGCACTTTGACAAACGGCCAACGCTGGCCTGCCGCCCTGACAGCGAGCACGAGGGTCACCCTGAGGTCCAGTTGTCTTCCGAAGACGGCTCAGCACTGCCTTTTGTGTCCCCAACCCCGCTCCTCCCCCTCCCCCTCCCCCGCACCTTCCCCACCGTTTCCCCTTGTCTTCGTGCTACGCCTTTGAGCGGCACCCAAGACAGCGCGGGCCTTACTGACCTAGAAGAATGGCGGAGGGTCGACGCCGGCCAGAGGGAATGCGTGTGCCAGCATCGTAAATTCCTTGTTCGGCTGAACAATGGAAACCGAATACCGCCTCTCTCCCTTTCTGGGCGAAAATGTTCGCCTTGTTAAATTTCGCCCCGCTTTCTTGGTGCGGAGGTTGGCGCCAAAGAGTCTGTGGAATTTCTGTGCAAGGCGAGTTCCGGGAGCAGAGAAAAGGGTGCGACACGACACGTGCACACCCAGCGCTGACTCACTAATCAACATCTGCGGTACGCTTGCTTTAAATGAGATGAGGTATGTGGCGGTCTCTAATACCGCTGTCAGTGGGGAACTTTCAAAGGCTTTTGAGGCAACAGCCTTCCAGATTGTTCGTACCGCTGCTACACGACAAACTCGATCACCGTCAAGAGATTTCATCATTTGGCCCCAGGGTGTTGTGGCGCCACCGTCGCCACCAATAATTTGGCAGGCATGCTAGCAATCAACTGCAAACTCAACCTGAAAAGGTTAGAAAGCAAATGTTTATTCGTTACAGTAATATTAATCACTCTTGAAATGCCACTTCGTTGTCTTGGACAAGCTGCACTAGCATTCATGCACGTTTGAGGAAGCCGGTGTTGCCTGTTTTTTTGTATTGGGAACTTAGGTGCTATGCGTGTTGCAGTCTCCCGGCCTGCCTTTCTTTCTTTTTTTTTGTTCCTGCAAAATAAGTTGTATACTTTCAAGTTCTATATTTTTCAGAAATTTTCCCCAGCGTCCAAGAGGGCACGCAGCCGCAGCGGCCGCCGCTCGAAGGCCCTCGAAATCTCGCTAGAGTGTTGATGCTTCTGCGGTGCTCTCTTGACGCGATAGAACCTTCGAAATGACCGTGTGACACGTGGGCTAAGAGAAACACTGTACGTAGTGGAAGGCTCCGGATCAACTGCGACCACTGAAGCGCTGAATGAAGACTGCATAGCCACTAAGGAGTCGTCAATTGTAGCATTTTTTGTGTCGCTAATATTCCCTCTTACCTCTTTTTCCAGTGTTCGGCATAGCATTTTGTACCAGCGACACTAATAAGTGGTAGCGGAGCAAAGAAACGAATCGACAAAAGAATCCTTACATTTCCAGGACCAGACAGATGAAGAACGAGCACTGCCCCGTGCCCGAAACTGTGATACGATCCGCCTTGTTCCTTGGAGTATTCGCTGTTCATGAAGACTTTTTTCCGACTCGAGTGGCACATTTACCGCGCCTTTCCTTTGCGCATGTCTGTGTCCTCGCCCTCCTTAATTCGGCTGTAATCCAAAAAACCCATCCTAAGAGCACCGCGTCGTTGAGTTGAGTTGAGGTGTTGAATGCTACAGGTGGGGTTACCCTTTCTTTATCTGTCGGCAATTGCTCCACCGCAGCGTCCATTCTATATTAATAATGTCCTAAAGCCTGTCGCATCTACCCCGCTATGCGCACAGTCTCTTATAATAGCACACATTCTCTCCCGCAGTCACCATCTATGCACACAATCACTCCAAACAGTCCACATCACAGTCCACTGCAGAAGTCACCATCTATGCACATATTCAGTCACAGTAGAACATAGGCCATTGCAGCGCCACAATCCATACACACATTGACTCACAGTATAACGTAGTCCACTCCGGAAGACACCATCCACGCACACATTCACTCACAGTAGGCCATAGTCCGTTCCTGCTGTCACCGCGTCGTTATCCAGCATCTTTAAACCTCCGCCAGCGTCTGCTCTGTGCCATAATCCTCGCGTACCAAAAGTCCCGTCTGTACCAAAAGTCCCGCGCGATTTATTTCTTAGTGGTTTTATTACACCAATAAAATAAAATAAAGACAGAAGGAAAAGATGTCGTCAGCCTCGGTAGCTGCTGTCTAATAGAGAGTTTGAGCTGAGCTGGACGGCTTTACGGCCAGTACGGCAATTGTGCGTTGCCCCTTCTCGTCATCTTGTGAACAGTGCGAGGTCACTAGAAAATGTGACGTTGCTGCAGGCTAGCTTTGTGCGGCTAGCATACAGCAACCTGAAATTCGCTGCGGCTTCAGATACTCCAGCTGCCACCATTTTGCTTTGCTTCGAAGACATGTGTGAATGACGTGAAATGAAGGTATCCAAGCATGCAACCAGTACCTGAAGCATGTGAGCTGCCCACTTTAACAACCCTGGCACAGGTAATGCGCCGCAGGCTGGTGCCGCAAATTAGAAAAATAAAGAACAAGCAAAGAGTGTTTGTACTGTCTATAATTATTTATTTAATACCTGGTGTAAAGAGCATAGTATTTTATCAGGCTGTACACTATCTGAAGATGTATTATGAAATTGCTTATTACATCTCATAAAAAAAGTTACTGCGTGTGTATTCTCTACACATCTTGCCATAATAAATTTCATATTAACATCAATATCTATGACCCGTATATTATTTATTATTTGGAAATAAAATATGGTAGCGTTATTTAAAACGATTTTTCCTAGAGCTTCATCAGATTGTCCTCCTGTATTTAATATACTAACATGCCTACCATGTAAAACCAATTTATCAATATACCATCCTCTTGGTCTCATTATGAATATGGTAAGGAAATCCTTATATTGAAATAATCATTCTTCCTATAGAATTAAATAATACATCAAAACCTCGTGTACCTAAGCTTTGACCATTTAACGTTCTTCCAACGTTAGTTCCAGCAAAAGAAAGTACCAGCCCCTGGATGGCCACTGATGGGGCGTCTCTAGCTTCATTCCGTTAATGACTGCACTGGCTCGCATCTATTGACGGTGACGTCTTTGCGCGTAATGTGGATGGTTGCGTTTCGAGGACCGGGGATTACAAATGCTGTTTACGCTATTTTTGCCATTTCGTTTCCTCCGAGTCCGCGCCCTGCCGCTGAATAAAGGTTTCGAGTTTCCGCTATTATCTCAAAGGCCCAGGGATTTCGGTTCGTGTTTAGTGATGTGAGCCATTCTTTAATGCATTTGGCTAAAGTGTAGCTGATGAGGTTGTGCGCAGCGAACTATCTCTCATTATAAGCATTACGGCGCGCCTCGAAATGTCTGCTCCGGTTGCCGCGGCATCCATAAAGGTTTCCTCTGCCGGGTATCATACTCTGTAAACTCGCGTAGCATCGATTCCACTGCTATACGACGCTTGCCAGTGCGTTCTCTTTTGAGTCGCGCTGGGTCCTACTGCAACGGCTGCAAAGCATTTCCTCCGACTGCGCGGTAAAGCGTGAAGAAGACGAAAAAGCCGAGGCACAGAAACGAATCGCAATAGCTCTCTGCCGTTCAGAGTTGCTGCGTGCAGAATCCCGTCATTTAACGTGAACTACCAGCAGCTTCCCCAGCTGCTGTACGACTGGTTCAGAAGCGGACGTAAAGTTATATTCCCTTTCTCCTCGGGAGAACGACACTTCACTTCCAGTTGGCACTGACTAGATTTAACGCGATAGCGCTACTTCACGGGGCCAAACCCAACGAAGATTCCTGTGGCGTCCCTGACCTCGAGGGTACAGAAATAAAATTAATATAGCCGCGATTGGGTTGGTTTCGAACCGGCGGTGTAGCGAACAGATCAGATTCGCTGGCCACTGCACGAGAACACTATGCTATCTTGAACAAACAGCGCGAACAAAGACGAGCACAAAAGACAAGAAAGCGAACGACACGGCGCTGACTAACAACTGAGGGTTTATTGCTGATCACACAAGTATAAATACATGGATGTCGGCAATGAGGGAAAGGTTTACAAAGTGCAAAAAACAAAAACAAAACGTAAATGTGACAACAGCAACATAAGCACGTTAGAAATCAGCAGAGATTATCAACCCCCAGGAGTGACAGCTCTTTTTGCAGAAGTGTTAGCGAAGGGGTACTTATACATGCATTTCCCTGCTTGAATATGTTGTATGCCTCGATAATTTCCCTCGCAGTTTTTTCCCGATTTTTGGCAATGACCTTGGTTTCATGATATAGCGGTACGCACTGTTTTTTCTCTTTCTCATGAAACCAAGGTCATCATCAAACCAAGGTCATTGCCAAAAATCGGGAAAAAACTGCGAGGGAAATTATCGAGGCATACAACATATTCAAGCAGGGAAATGCATGTATAAGTACCCCTTCGCTAACACTTCTGCAAAAAGAGCTGTCACTCCTGGGGGTTGATAATCTCTGCTGATTTCTAACGTGCTTATGTTGCTGTTGTCACATTTACGTTTTGTTTTTGGTTTTTTGCACTTTGTAAACCTTTCCCTCATTGCCGACATCCATGTATTTATACTTGTGTGATCAGCAATAAACCCTCAGTTGTTAGTCAGCGCCGTGTCGTTCGCTTTCTTGTCTTTTGTGCTCGTCTTTGTTCGCGCTGTTTGTTCAAGATGCTTAACCAACTAGCCCGCCAAAACGTGTTAACGCAACTATGCTATCGCCGCAACCGATCCCGCCTCGTGTTAAAAACGTCCACCTGCGGCTATCAACGTCCATCTGCGGCGCCTAAAATATAATATCGTCGCCAGACGAGCCGACGACCCAGCAAAGCGAAACCATAAGCCGATCAGTCTTTTAAGACGTGCTTTCGGACCTCCGCTCGGTTTAACTACTTAAATGGGTTGAGACATCAAATTTTGAGACTATAAAAAGGTTGTTATGGGCTTCCTCTGTATGTAAGGTCCCCCATGGCGAAGTACTGGATGCAAACGCTTAAAATATACTTTAAATTATCTCCAAAGAGTCCCCAAATGTCCTTTTTCACGATCGAGACCCATCGCTAGCGCTATAGACGGTGACGTAGAGGTGTGGGAACGGTAGACGATATTATGTTAGATGGTAACACGTTAGGTGGTTTTGTGTAGCTCCCGGCGTTAATTTAGCTGGAGAACTCGTTATTACCTTTGAAAAGATTTGGATAGACGGTTCATAGACTTCCATCAGACTGGATGTAAACGGGCCAGAAAAATTTTGTGAAAGACACTACAGGAGACAACACACATATCTTGGCCGTAGTTCCGGAACAGCGTACGTAGGCCCCCGCGAACGATGGGCGTAAACATGTTATGGCCTTCGGTCGCAACATGTTAGGCAAGTCCGGCGCTCTTGACAAGCGCTTGCGACGCCTCCCTTTTCTCCTTCTGTTCTTCCTTCAGCCGGTGGCGCTTCGCAAAGTGCCCGCGTGCGCTGCAATCAAGAGTAAAGACATGCGCGTTGCGCCAACGGGCAGCCCGCGCGAGAGCCAAGTTCGCGGCGGCGCTGAGGCGTCTCCGCCACCCACGGCCATGCGTGCACAGACGTGACGACGCGGGCCCGAGGACGAGGGAAGAAGCGCCGCTTGGCGGTCAAGGACGACCCGAGGCGGACCCGTTACTCGCGCGCGCGCGCCATCGAAGACCCATCGCCGAGACACGCCCGGCCCGACATTAGGCCGAGAAGTCCGTAATGGCCGCCGCAGGTGACGCCCCCTACAGTGGTGGACAAGCACTAAATTCGTGCAACACTCTGCAAGCTACGGTTGGAGCCTGCTGAACAGAGGCCACACTCGGTGTCTACTCTGCACCGTTAGTTTTAGCACTACGCAGCCGTACTAAGGACCAGCCGGGTACCAGCTCGCAGTTGGTACCTGCACTCCGCCTCATTAGAGAGTTGTAGCATAACTCATCTTTAACAGCGCAGATGTACTCCAAACTCGGACTGGATGATTTCTACGCATGCGCAAAGGCAAGTGATGCACACATGCCACAGCGCCCGCGCAGGAAGTGCCAGGCGGGCCCTTTATACGTCTACACTGGTACGGTTGAGTTCAACTAAATCTTTCTAACAGTGACCGCGTTGCAGAAGGTGACGAAATGAACGGACCTAATTCGAAAAGCTGTTCACGCTGAAAAAATAAAAACGGGCCCTGTGATTGGCAGCTGCCTGCCCGTGACTTCGACTATCGTGATAGCCGAGTGTACAGGCTGCGTTTTTGTGTGAATAGCGTATCGGTTATCGCGTTGAATGAGAGAGCACATACATCAGTGACTTCCAAAGCGCTAAATGAAAAGGAAGAAAGAATAAAGTCCTTTCTTCTAGAAGTTCGTAGCACATGCGCATTGCCCTCAGTCATTTTCTCGGCATCGTTTTCCAAAGAACTGAATGGACGCATGTGATGTGAACGCACGTTTCTTGTCTTTCTTGTGTTGCGTCGCACCAACGATGACTGAAAGAAAAGCGTCCCACTTGCAAGTGTCTGCAGACGGTCCTATACTGGCCGGTGCGCAATAGCCAATGACATGACATGCAACGTGCTGACCAATCAAAATATCTTCTGACGTGAAACCAACCAGCTTCGCTAAAAATTCAGGGGAGCACCTAAGTCACAAGGTTACGTGCATCAAGGCGAAAGCCTTTGAGTCGTCCTGTTGGTTTGGTTTGGTTTATGGTGGTTTAACGTCCCAAAGCGACTCAGGCTATGAGAGACACCGTAGTGAAGGGCTCCGGAAATTTCGACCACCTGGGGTTCTTTAACGTGCACTGACATCGCACAGTACACGGGCCTCTAGAATGTCGGAGTCGTCCCGTTGAGCTCTCAGGACGCTCCGATACTCTTTAATGAATTAATTATTAATCAACCATGATTATTCTATTATCGATAATTTATTAATGAATTATAATTGTGTCAAGGTAATTACCTGACAAGAACAATGAACAATTGATTATGTCAATTACTGATGACTATTGATGACCTTGGATGACATTTGGTTTGACTGACAGGTAGAGCGGACACTTCTTGTACGCGTTTCTTGCGGACAGGCCTTGCGCACACTGATGAGGTAACAAAAGGCGTTCGCCTTAAAACTCGAATGGACTCGAGCGCTGCACCTTTTTACGAAAACACAGCTGACCAACTCGCCACAGTACACCTACAGAGGAAACTCAAATGTACTAGGAGACACGCTAAGCTATTATAGATATATTGTGATGCCGAGAACGGGTTTGCCCCGGTAATCTACCAGGGGTAAGGTAATGTGTTGGCAAAGATTACCGCAAAGATTAGTGCACTGATTTTGAGAGCTGATGTAGGGACTTTCGGTACACCCGCACCGCGCTTTCGCGGCGAAGCTCACGAAGCAGCAGCGGCACCAGCACAAGCGGCGCTGCCTTTGGTGACGCCCATGGCGCGCATGCGCATGGTGTCCAGCGGCCACGGCCAGAGTTGCGCAAGGACCGTTGTGCCGTTCACGGAAGTGGCGGGCGATAAAAACACGCGCCCGTCGTCGTTTCGTATTCGGGCGACCGCTGCTGGCGAAGAAAACAACAGAGAAAGAAAGATGCTGCCCCCCCCCCCCCCCTCCCCCCGTGAAGCAGCCACAATGGCGACGACGAAAAGAGAGAAAGAGAGAGAGCGAAAGGAATGGAACGAACGGGATGCGCGCTACACTTACATGGGGATTGAGTGGAACTTGCCAAGCCCGCTTTTTCTTTTTTGTGTGTGTTGTTGTTGGCAGCGGCCTCTGTGTGCAAGGTAGGTGCGCGAAGCCCGGCACCATTTCCTCGAATGGTGTGAGTGCGCATCGTGGTGCATGGTGTCCCCGAGTGCGCATGCGCGGTGTGGCGCAACGTACTTCACCCCTCCCCCATTCGCCTTCCTTTCCAACTCCCGCCAGCGCGTTTTATGCGCCCCCGCAATAGATATAGCCACATTGTCCTCGAGCTCTTTAGCGGCTGGTGACGCATTTATTCGGCCGCAATAATAATGGTGGGTTTCCAGAAACGACCACTCGAAAGAATTCCATCATGGCTCGATTCGTGGTGTGAAGTAAAATGGATATTTCTTTTTCTCGGGAGAGGTGCAACATTGCGTAATGCTGCAGCGCATTGCTTGCGTGCTGACGAGTGCACAGCAAGAGGGTGTTTGAAAAATTATTTCCTACTCGCTAAGCTGTGGCGTGCTTTCATGCACCTTCCGCTTAGGCATATTTTTCGCACGCTTCGCCTTCTCTCCCATTTTTCTTTATCTTTTTTCTTTGCATGCACGTTTGTGTGATGTACGTGACGTGTGACGTGTATGACTGCATACTGCACCGCTTACGCTGTGTTCAAAGCGCTGCACAGATCGTGCGCTACTTAACGGAGCAAAATATATCCAGCGCTGCTATCGAACAACAGCAACGGCGTGGAGTTTACTCAATATAAACCAACTCACTGCACAAAAAAATATACCCCTGACCAGGACGAATTGTTCTGCTTGTACGAAGTTTCCGTGAAAGCTTTGTATTTAAATAGTTTCCTTAAATCATAGCCGTATGGTTGCACTAGAGTGGATGCTATAATTACTCCTTTAGTGCGAAAAATATATGTGGACACCTTATTAATCTCTACAGCGGAAAATTAAATGTAGTAGGAGACATGCTAAGCTATTATCGGTATATGGTGATGCCGAGAACGGTTTACACCCGTAATCGACCAGGAGTAACGTAATGCGTTGGCAGGCAACACACGGCAAATATTAGTGCACTTATTTTGAGAGCCGACTGTTATTACAAATGATATAGAAAACAAAACGTGAACGCAGCAAAAGTTTATATTGCGAAACGTTCATGTGAATCGCAGACCACAGCACTGCTGTTGGCGTTCTTAATAAACTTGCAAAGCGGCCACCGCAGCAAGGTGTTTTTTTTTTTTCAGTATTAGTGCGTCCCCAGATGAATGCAACTTCCTCACCGTCCAGTGTTTGCGAGAGATTTGAAAAATTTTCGAGCGTATCTGCATAATGCCTATGCACAACTGCGCTGCATGAACACGACCTTCCCACTATCTGTAACAGTTCGTGACTAAAAGTAAGGCGCAAACTTCGTGAAAAGGCAAGAGAATGCGACAAGGCCCGCGGCGTTCTCTAAGTGATTTGTCAAGATAGGAAACAACGGCCCAAAAATCCAACACAAAGAAAAAACAAAGCAAAGACTTCAGTTAATGATATTTGCTGGTGCTTCCTCTTTTCGAGGAAGCGAGTGAAGGCTGGGAAAGAAATCGGTTATCTTTGAAAGCGCTGGCACTGAAGCTGTTGTTTTGTTTGTTCCTAGTGTCGGTTATTGGTCTCGCATCTCGCTGCTAAAGTACCGATATCGGTCCCGTGTCACGATAAATCGCTTGCGAGAACGTCGCACGACTTGTTTTCTCTCATCTTTTCGTGAAGTTGTCTAGACGATAGCTCAGTGTTAATGGCGCTCGGGTACAGATCCGGAGTACCCAGGTTCGAACCCGACCGCGGCGGCTGCGTTTCGATGGAGGCGAAACGCTAAGGCGCCCGTGTGCTGTGCCATGTCAGTGCACGTTAAAGATCCCCAGGCGGATCTTCGCGTCTGAAGCCGCGAAAATCACAACTCTTTTAGAGCACAATAAATGTCTTGCCTCCTCCTCCCCAGGTGGTCGAAATTATTCCGGAGCCCTCCACTGCGGCACCTCTTTTTTTCTTTCACTCCCTAATTTATCCCTTTCCTTACGGTGCGGTTCGGGTGTACATGTTTCGGGCGAGGACGATCTAGGGAACAAAACCTTTTGCAGAAAAATTTGAGCCCTGCTGACTGCTGCTAAATTGCAGTAATTAGCTACGTCCTTCCCTAATGTACTGCTTTAACCTCGCCCTATCTACAACACTCGAGAACACGATAACGAGCGTAAACATACAGAACGTTTCGCAAAACATTACTGTGCGCAGGGGTCCGCTGCATTTAAATTTTCCATGAGCACCACGGTCAAAACATCTGCAACTCTTCACATTCAAACCACACTTTTAAAACACATATCTTCAACCTCCCTAGTAGGCATATGTGCCTCGCTTATTTTTTTTTTCGTTCTTGACAGCATGTCGTGAGTGCACGGATATCTTTAGTGACGGCACACTGTCGGCCTTCAGACATGGCCGCGCAGGATTCAGATACTTAATTGAACCAATACTAACTCTTGTCATAAAACTCTCGACGAGGAACACCTTAACCAGTCACGTTATAGCGATTAGCTCACCGAGATAATGCCAGAGGAAATCTTTCTAGACGTGCTCACTGCATGTATACGACCACTGCACACGAATCAGTCACTTTATTCTCGATCCACAGCTCCAGATTCCAAAGTGCATTCAGTTTTTTGGGCTTAGGGCAACTGTGCAGGCCGGTTTCAACTCACACTGCATGATTTATGCATTGAGGGACATTACACACACGATTGCGTTTCGCTTTACGCGTCGGCACATCCACTGCATCTGCTTGCACTGTTGGCCGCTTCGAAAAAATAAAAAGAAACCGCGTCGTGGAGCCACCGTTGCTGAAAAGTGCGAATACTGAAGAGCACTGCCACCGCTGTCCGTTCTTCGTCCCGAAAATGGGGGGAAAGAAAAGGTCTAGGAGCTGTACACCCACGGCACCCAAAGCAGCTCCTCTGCTGATACTTCATCATGAACTAATCGCGCGTAACCTGTACACCTTTCTTATTGTGTGAATAGTTTGTGTATATTACCTATCCCCATATCCTCTCTTCCTGTCCCCTCATCTCTTTCATTTCTCGTTCTGCCTGCTATCCTTTATTTGCGCTGCCCCAGCTCAGGTGCTTCAGTATCGATGGCAGGTGCCGGGTCTTGCAAAAATCTTTTCCTTCCATTTTATTATTATTTTGATAAACCACTTACTACTACTGCTATTCAACTGAGTACAGAGGTTACATGCTCAGCTTACGTCCTCGAAGACAGTACAAAAGCTCCCAAGAGCTGCTGGTGACTCCGAGACTAATTCGATCGTCTCCCCAGCCTTGAACGACTGCGGCACTGCGCCTTTCAAGGGCCGTAAAAGTCAGGCGCTTCCTTCCTGGTGCGTGGATTATCTGGGACCTACCGACCGCCTCCCCCACTTGCAGAACAATGAACCATACGCTGCACTGAACTTAACTCGGAGAAACTGGAAGGAAGTTTCCCCAAGAGTCGGCTTTCTTCCGAAAGCGGGAGTATACCTCCTTAAACACGCTCATTAGGAGGCGGTTGGTATGCTGACTGTGCCATATGTGCCTGTCGTGACGGCTGAAGCCCTTCCATGACGTTTTCTGCCGACCAGCCCCAGCGACAATAGAAGGGGCCCTAGTGACGAAGGCTGAGGGCTGCATTGTGACTGCACCGGTCGAAGCACGCGACACGTGGGCATCCCTCGTTTTCTGGGAATCACCACGGCTGCCTCCGAGGAGGACAAGGGAGATGGGCGTAAGCAATCCGCTGCTTTAGTGTGAGTGTGTGCGTGTGTGTGTGTGGGGGGGGGGGGGGGGGAGGGGTTAGTTAAACAGCGGGGATGTGGTGACTGAGCTAACCCCCTGCGACGTCATCGTGTTATTGGAAAGAGTGCTTCACAGAAGGAGGTACCAAGTGCGAATCCTTGTAATGGCTGTCGGATATGCGCAAGATTAGGGGTGAAGGGCTCGTCGGGAGACGTACGATACGAGTCTCATTTTTCCTTACCTCGGGGACATTACTCGCGATGATAATTTATGTCCAAAATAAGTTCATAGAACAAAAGGGACATCGCCCCCTCCCTTTTAGAAAAAAGAATGTGAGATTGCCGTCTGCGAACGAGGGTTTTCGGTTGGAAGATTGCAGAGGGCCCTCGATATTCTGCAAGTTCGCTCAGGACTGTTCCCGCTATTTAATAAACAGCATATTTGACCTCTCATTCCCAAAATGTGAGATGCAGAAGCAGGTGTATCATGACTGCGCAGTTTTGAGCGCTGGGCATGCACTGGTCGGCCGAGGTTGGAAGAGAATGCATGGCAAGTAGACTGGACAGATGCTTTCAGCCTGCCAGCTGGACTGGTTGCTCTCAAGCCCAATTCTGAGAGCAGGTGCATCCTTGGCGGTAATGAAATATGCGTTCGCAGGGTAGACTGAATATAAGCTGACCGCGGACAAAAAGATAAAATAATAAAACTTACTGGCAATGGCGGCCGCGCTGTTTTTCAGGCTCAAGATAAGAGCAGTGGCAGAAGGAATAAAATATACACAAGGACAAAAGGACACGGCCCAGCTTTGATCAGCAGCCGAGAAAACAAAAAAAAAATTGGGCAGAGACACTTAAGACTGCTTACGTGTGGGAATGCGAAAGCATTACTGTCCCTGGGTGCATTGTTTACGCGTAATGTTCGCATGCGCAATAAAGTTATTTTCTATGAGTTTATGTGTACGACGCTACCCGGAACGCTGCACAACGAACGGTTGCATCACAATTTTGACACGAAAGTCCGGGAAGGCATATAATTGAAGGTCCCTATGTGGTCGGTTCGAATCCCTGTCGCAAGATAGCCTCCGTACGACAATGGTTGCGTCACAATTTCGTTACGATTGTCACGACATGAATGGCGCCGCGTGTAGTTCGTCCAGCGGGGATGTAGAGTACTGTCTGAAGTGGCGGTGCTCGGCTTGCTGTGTGCGTCATACGACCACTTGGTGACGTCACCTATTTTTCTTGCCATTTCTCGGATTTTCTGCACCACCTGCGACTACACACCAACACACACGCCGCCGGCTTTACTCGTAACGGGACCAGTAATGCTTTCGCATTTAAAAATTAAGACTTTGTTGCGGGTACATGAATTTCGGGCGGGGCTTTAGTAACCGCTCGAATGCCTCGCTTCATAGCACGAAAAAGTGAACTTTAGACATGGCGTCCGTTGAAAAAGAGGAAAGATTAAGACAAACTGAGGCCTATGGGCATCGTCGCAACCAGTGAAATCTTGAAGCACAAAAGAAGTACAAACACTGAATGCTATACATCTGAGCTGCCGCATATTGCGAACATATGCGATTAAGGGTTCATTACACAGCACATATACCTATATATATCGTTATTGGCACGTCAAAGCCGCTCTCCCAAGAGCGAGAGCTAGCAGTTCATAGGAGCGCTTTAATGCGGTACGATCTCATTATGGCACACATTTAGGTGGCGTGTCCCAGCACTGTAGAGGTAACACTCAAGGCCATAACGAAACGATTCGCCGTTTGTCCGCGTCTTCTTGTTGTTGATGTTATCTGATCAAGCATTAGGTCTCTGAATGAGGACAGATACCTTTCGCTTTTCCGTGTTTAAACTTCAGCTTGGCTAGTTTTCCTTGATGGAGCCACCGGGAGCGGCTCCGCGACCTTGGCGAAAAAAGCTTCGCTGCAACGTACGGGCATTCTCTCAAGAGGAACGCCGTAATAGCGTGTACGTAGTAAGCGTTTCGTTGCATTTCAGCGACGACAGCCTTCGCGAGCTTGTCACATCGAAAGTTCATCGTTGCAACTACTAACCGCAGATTCGAACAAAGGAAAAGATAATAAATAACCTCGTGGGCGACTGAAAAGCCTGGCTGTGTGAATTTGCACCATCAGCATCAGGCAACCCCTAATTGCAGTAAACGCTCCGTTTAGACGTCGGCGTTCGGAATCATCACAAAATTCATTCATTCATTCATTCATTCATTCATTCATTCATTCATTCATTCATTCATTCATTCATTCATTCATTCATTCATTCATTCATTCAGCCGCAGCGGTGGCTCAGTGGTTATGGCGCTCGGCTGCTGACCCGAAAGACGCGGGTTAGATCCCGGCCGCAGCGGTAGAATTTCGATGGAGGCGAAATTCTAGAGGCTTGTGTACTGTGCGATGTCAGTGCACGTTAAAGAACATCAGGTGGTCGAAATTTCCGGAGCCCTTCACTAACGGCGTCCCTCATAGCCTGAGTCGCTTTGGGACGTTAAACCCCATAAATCAATCAATTAATTAATTAATTCAAGTAACATTTGCCTCACACAACTTAACCAGCGTTAGAGAAGTACTGCATTCTATGTCCACCAGAAGAGTAATATTAAGATCCCCGCTTCCAAGGCAGGGGTCGTTCTGTGCAAGTGCACAGAACCTGTTTTCTCAGGTGAACGCCAATACACACTCCTCCATTCTGTTGCGGAGTGATAATCCGACCAAAGAACACCCAACACCTTGTGCCCGTTTCACCGCTTGCATGGGCTCCTTCCGAAATCCCGCTCGTAAACAGATATGAGCACGCATTTCTAGAGAACTGGACCCATGTGGTGCGCAACAAATGCAACGATACTTCAGAGCACATGGCCGTCCCTTTCAAATACTTTCATCACACGCAACGAGGCTCTCATCACGCATCATATACATCTTCCGATGGGCGCAGTTAGCTGCGGTGAGGGGCTCCAAATGAGTCAGGTTCCGCCAGTCGAATGTCCCATCGGGCAGCTTGGTCACATGACCTCATTCTCAAGAGTATCCATTGCTAGGCAACCACGTCGGTAACGCACCGAATAAAGTACAACTTGCGTGCTATCGCTGTGAAAACTTATTCGGCACGCTCCAACGATACCCTGCGAACTTTGATTTCCAAAGGCCACATTGCGTGCTGAGTAAGAATTCTCAGCATCCGTCACACGATTAGTGCGCCCTATAGCATTAGTAATCGCACCTCTAATGATCACTGCAGTCAAATACAAGTCAAGAACAAAGCGACAGATGTCCTCAAAGTAGACCCTCCAGTCAATGGCGTCGACAGATTTTCATGAACCCTGGGTTAATCCGATTAAGCCGTGGTTAATCCCCTTCAATCTGCCACCCCGGTCATGTCACGCTCCTCAACGAGGTCCTCCAGCGAGTGGCTGGGGTGAATTTTCCGCTTGATTCTTTAGTTGTATCAGAATACAGCACTATTACACTGGTCGAAGGAAGCATTTCCTTTTTTGTTCTTTTTGTGGCACCTGGCCTGGCCCGTTATATTGAATGCGCGTGCACCGACAACGCCGACCGAGTGAAGACGGCGCCAAACGTAATGCACAGTGCCACCTACAATATTGACAGCGACAGCGATTCGTTAATGAAAGGGAAAACGAGTCCTGGTCATGTCAGCGTGTAGCGAGTTGGGCATCTCAATCAACCAGCCGCTCACTTTCTCGCAAATAACGCCGCAGGCGAGACCTGAAAGGACACTTGAGAGGTAGACGGCACCATCTTTAACGCTCCGCTTTCCCCAGGGAAGGCGACATGACTTATATACCTTCTTCTTCTTTAACTCTCTGCCCGTGGTTTATGTGTCTCGCCTCTCTGAAGCGGCATGAATGGCGATAGAAGCCAAGCGAGCATACAGCACAGTCGACGGAGCTGGTTGGGCCAGGAATTTTGCGGCGAATGACGATAATGACAAAGGCTTTCAGAACACCAGAAAGGTAAGAGAAGGGTGGGGGGGGGGGGGGGGGGGGGGCGGTTGCACGTATTTTACGCGCTGTGGCGGCGGGCGGCATGCGAGTCATGCACGTCGGTGGTGCTGGAATGCCGGGCAGAGATTCGAGAGGCAGCGCACGAGGGGGGGGGGAGGGGGTGGCAACGCGGAGCGCCGTCGTCTTCTTGCCCCACAGCGGAGAGCGATGCGTTTCACACTGCGAGGAGGCAGGCTCCACGCCGGCGAGAAGAAACCCCGGCGCATTTCGCCTCACTAGTTGCGAGCAGTGCCGACGAAGCTGCGATTCGCGGTGGCTACACACGCACCTCGTTGGAATTGGAGTAGCCTTTCCGCCATCTTGGGTGAAATCTTACCTTTCAAGATACGGGGCCACCTCTGCTTGGGCAGAAGAAAAGAGAACGCGTAGGTAGTGAGGAGAAGAGAAAGAGATAAGTAGGCAGGCGAAAGAGAACGAAAGAGTGTGCATGCAGCCATTAATGACGGTTTCGGAAACACGTATCGCAAGTGTTTGCCTCCGCATCAAGTCAGACTGGAAAGACCAAAGTCTAACCACGGTCCCGGGAAACAACCAGGTTCGCAAACAGTGACGGTATGTAGAACAGATGCCTGATCCATCCCATCCGCTCTTTCCCGACCCGCTGCACCGAATTCCTCGCTCGCTCGGGCCACGAATAGCGAGGAGCGGCGTCGGCGGCGTCGGCTGTCGACGACCGCCAGCACGCAGTGTGGAGGAGCGCGTCCTTGAGCCCCTCTCGGCCAAGCCCGTTATTCGCTGTGGCCGAGTGAACGACCTGCGTGTGTGTGCCCGGCGAATCGGGCAGGTTTATCAAGGCCGCCTCCTCCGCTGCTCCCCATCACTGGGGGCCCCCGAGGAGCCTCGACTCGCCCGCTCGGCGCACCGTGCACGCATCCGCGCTTCTCGTCGTCCAGTGCCTCCCATAGAGAACAACACTGCCGAGAGAGGGACAGAGATTCTGCAGGGGAATCCAGGCAGTCGCAAAGCTTTGCCATCGAGAGAGAGTGCGTAAGAGAGAAAGAAATGGCCTGCGTCGCGTGCTGGGCAGCCGCTCCACCGCCGTGCACCCTTTCCCTTTCATTCTCTCAGTAAGTATACGCCCTGCTCGCGCTCATCCCGCATCTGAACCGCTCGCATCCATCCGCACCCGTTTTGTTTTTATCTTTTCTACCGGACTGCGGAGCAAGAGATTCGCCCCTGCTCCCCGCGCGGGGCAATAAAACGGTGAAAAAGAGCAGAAAGTGGTCGGCGCGGGAAGGCCCGATAAGGCATCAACCGCGTTCCGTATAAACGAATCGGCAGGGAACGAGAAGAAAGCGGTCGCGCTTTCGCGGAACAGGAGAGAGAGAGAGAGAGGGGGGGGGGTGAGACTGGAAGGGGGCAGGAACGTGCCTTCTCTAACCCGCGTCGTTTCGGATCAGGTTAACCCGCCATTTATAACAGAGGCGCTGCTGCCCCCGCGATGCAGCATCCCGGTCACTGCACTGCGCGCTCGCGAATGCAAGACGCATGCCAATGGGGTGACCGTTCGAAATGACCGACCAGCGTGCTTTCCGCGATGTGCGTCTCAATCACTGCCCCGCTTCTTTCGGTCGGCTAACGAGCGTGCTTTGAGCCGGGCGACGCAGAGACAGTGTTCAGAAGCGCTGTCTGTGTATACACCTTTTCAGACTTGTCCTTCTGTGTGCTGCCGTACTGACACGCTGTGGCAGCAGTGTTTAATTGGCGGAGTTCACATAGACCCCGCCGCGGTGGCTCAGTGGTTTGGGCGCTCGACTACTGATCCGGAGTTCCCGGGTTCGAACCCGACCGCGGCGGCTGCGTTTTTATGGAGGAAAAACGCTAAGGCGCCCGTGTGCTGTGCGATATCAGTGCACGTTAAAGATCCCCAGGTGGTCGAAATTATTCCGGAGCCCTCCACTACGGCACCTATTCTTCCTTTCTTCTTTCACTCCCTCCTTTATCCCTTCCCTTACGGCGCGGTTCAGGTGTCCAAAGATATATGAGACAGATACTGCGCCATTTCCTTTCCCCAAAAACCAATTATTATTATTATTATTATTATTATTCACAATAGGCGGCTCACTGCGCATGCGTGGCACAGTCAAAGGGTCTTTAAGTGGGTGGCGAAAAGGCCATTAAGCGGGTGGCGTGACTGGTTCGAGCCAATCATGATAGGTGACGAGAGGGCGGGTTCGATAACGATAAACAACTAGAAAGGTGCCAGGCAGTGAAGATCTGCGTCAATGGGAAAAAATAATTAAAAAATATTGTCGTCTTAGCGTTCTCAAATGCCAGTTATCATTTCGATTCAAAACAAAAAAAATTCTGCCAAAACAATATACCTAGGCTCAAGAAAGCCAATTCGTTAGCTTTCTAGCAGAAAACCCCAATGTTTATTTTTTTACGGCCATGTTCAAAGTTTCTTAGAAACTATGGAAACAGTTGGAAACTGTAATATTAAGGACATTAGCGCCCTAGATGCACATGGTGTCGCATATGACGCAAGCAATTCAGAAACGAAAATTTACATCAGTTATCCCTTCCCTTACGGCGCGGTTCAGGTGTTTGCCGATGTATGAGACAGATACTGCGCCATTTCCTTTCCCCCAAACCATTTTTTTTTATATCTATGGCAAAAAATGTAAGAAAGCAAAGGGCGGAGGACTTGGTGCGAAACACACTATTTGTGAAATATTATTTGCTGCGTTCGCTAGCTGGCTTGGAAAAGCCCCCTATTTGCAAGGTGGAGGATGCTAAATTCGCCTGAAACGAAGAAATCAGTGCTATAGGCCGAGCAGACAGAAAAAGTTTTGTGTACAAAGCGTCTTCTGGAAAGTCGTCAAGCAAATGCGCTCTGCGCCTTTCGACCCCTGGACGAACGCTTTGCCTGCAAGAAAACTGACTTTACTTACACCGGCAGTGTTCTGAAAAACACATTTTTCATCCATTTCTCAACCTCTGCTGCACTAGGATCTTGTCAATTCAGTATTGAATAGAAATAAACATAGTGTTCAGCGTGTAGTTCAACGGAACCTGCCTGTACACAGTAACTGACGAAAGCTTATCAGCGACCTGGAATAGCGACAAGTCAGGACAGAACTGAATTTAAGTGCTACTCTGGCTGGTTTGGCAACACCGGGATGTTCTCGAGAAGGCTCTGTCTATTCTTTCTTATCTTTCAAAAAAAATGCCACCTTTCTGCTTGGGATTAAGCTCGTAAATCTCGGCGACACTGATAAACGGCGTCCGTTTCAGGCATAAAGATGAGGGAACAAAGCGTCTCTCTTTGACATAGGGGTCAGAGTGGTGGCTCTGACTCCACCACGATATCTGATACCCGTTTTAATATCTGCTGTGGGATCCTTAGACCCAAGATATAATAATAATAATTGGTTTTTGGTGGAAAGGAAATGGCGCAGTATATGTCTCATATATCGTTGGACACCTGAACCGCGCCGTAAGGGAAGGGATAAAGGAGGGAGTGAAAGAAGAAATAGGTGCCGTAGTGGAGGGCTCCGGAATAGTTTCGACCACCTGGGGATCTTTAAACGTGCACTGACATCGCACAGCACACGGGCGCCTTAGCGTTTTTCCTCCATAAAAACGCAGCCGTCGCGGTCGGGTTCGAACCCGGGAACTCCGGATCAGTAGTCGAGCGCCCTAACCACTGAGCCACCGCGGCGGGGGCCTTAGACCCAAGATATTAAACTTATTTTTGGGAATATGGTGGAGTGCTTGGCTTGAAGCACTCAGCCACTGGTCGGCCCGGTATTGCACTGCCTCCGGGATCGGCCCGGGGCATATTAGCGCGCTCCTTTTCTTTCTATTTTTCCTCTCCTATCCTCTCCTATCATTTACCCCTCCTAATTTCAGCACGCGGCAGCGAGCGTGGCTCGGCTTGAGCCAGTAGGCAGGCCCGTGCACTTTCCTTTTCTTTCTTCCCATCAGCATCAGCGTCTGTTCCAGTCTAGCCTGTGGGCAAACTCCGCATTCTTAACTTGCATATAAACCAGAAATGAGAACAGGAATAGTTAGCTGGTGTGCGCAAGCAGCGTATCTCGAAACGTTACGAATGGGACCAATTTATACAGGGCTCTATCGGGGATGGCGCGACGTCCTGCATGACGCTGCCGGCCGACCGCTGCCAGTGACGCGGCGATAAGACGCGAAATGAATTGGGCTCGTCCTGCGGTCTGTCTGTTCGCCCGCCGCATTCCCCCGACCCGAGGTAATATCCGTGTTTCGCCCTGAAGCTTTTCTTGTGCTGAGCCGAGAGGGATAATAGCTTTCGACCGAGGCGTTTGTTGTTCGCAAGTTCGATCGGAATAACAAGTTCGTACCTTGTAAATGACGAACATATATACGCAATCCAACCTGTCGCCCACCACGGTGCTGAAGTATTGAGAACAGCTGCGGTAAAGCAAACAGTATATAGGAATAAGGCCTTCGCAAAAAAAAGTAAGAAAAAAGAAAGACATAGGGGAGGAGTGACAGCGTCAAAGAAAATTTATCGCCTCGCAGTGGTGAGAATTGGGCAAGCGGCCAAGCACAGTGGGAACTGCCCGGTATACAATTCCAAACATCGAGTCACGAAAAAGGGCGTTATACCTAATGCATGCGATGGCAAAATTACTTTTTAAATGTAATTAAATTGCATTACTAATCACTTTCTTGAAAATTGCGGAAATATAACTAAATTACATTATCAATTACTGCTCGCAAAAAGCAATGACTTTAAATTGCAATTCCTCTCAGAAAGTAATTTCACATTCTTTTAAATTGCTTTTCATTTTCGCACATAGAAATAGTACGCTGGACACAGCTCCTAAAATAATTTCAGATTTATCAATTTACTGCATCGCAGGAGCATCTTAGCTTCTAAGTGGTCATTGAAATTTTTGCTCTGCTCTGAAGATACTGTTCTCTTCGCCACGCTGAAGAGTCGTTCTACTGATGCATTTCCCTGTCTTGTGCACGATGAAAATATTTTTCAGCTGTGGGTGCAACTAAAGAATCGCGAAGTGTAGGCATATCTGAGTTTGTATAAAGCGCCAGCAGCCATATGTAGCTTTTCCTTTTCCCAGTTTCAAGGTAGGGGCTAAGACCGCGCGCGCGTCGCTATTTCGCCCACATGTGCAACTTCGCTGGCTTGCTGGCTCAGGCGTTTTAGCGTTGCCCCTGATTTCGAGACGCCCGACCGGCAAACATAGATCTAGTCTTTGCCAACACAGAGAAGTGGAAAATATTCTAAAGTATTTTCGACAGTAAATACAGGCGCCCGTGTGCTGTGCGATGTCAGTGCACGTTAAAGATCCCCCCGCTGGTCACAATTAATCAGGCGCCCTCTACTGCGGCACCTCTTTCTTCTTTCACTCCCACGTATACCTCCCTTCCCTCTCGGCGCGGTTTAGGTGTCCACCAAGAAGTAAGACAGTTGCTGCGCCATTTCCTTTACTCAAAAACCACCAATGCTGCCTGTCCGACGCAACAAGACGCCCAACAGTCAACCTTCTGTATAGACTTCACAACTGGAATCTCAAAACCCTCTGGTCAGGGTACACATGACTGAGAGCTATAGGTTACCGATAAATACCGCAACGGAACCAATCCGTCAAGTGTGGATGTGATAGATATCGTCGGTGCTAAGCGGAAAGCAACCTCTCTGGACATTTAGTGAACAGATTAGAGATTTGAAGTTTAAGCCTTTCTCGTGCGCGGATTCATTTAGCGCAATACAAGAAGGAGTCCCTCTCGAATTCTTCGACGAGCAGCTCTCTCACTGATAAGAGAATTTCACTGCTCCATCAGGTTTAAATAGATGTGATACGCGGCATCGCGGAACTGCAATGGCATTCTTCACTGAAGCAGCGATCATGCGGAAAATCCGAAATCTCCGATCGCTATCGAGACACAAATGAAGGAACGTTCTAGCTACTCTGCAATAGGGGATATTCGCTCACTGCAGCCCTGAGTCCTTACAATGTTCCAACGCACGCACAATCATATTCCTCGTCACGAATAGGGCATTCTGGCTCAGTGGTTAGGGCTCTCGGCTACTGATCCGCAGTTCCCGGGTTCGAACCCGACCGCGGCGGCTGCGTTTCGATCGAGGCGAAACGCTAAGGCGCCCTTGTGCTGTGCGATGTCAGTGCACGTTAAAGATCCCCAGGAGGTCGAAATTGTTCCGGAGCCGTCCACTACGGCACCTCTTTCTTTCTTCTTTCACTCCCACATTCTCTCTTCCCTTACGGCGCGGTTCAGGTGTCCGCCGATATGTGAGACAGATACTGCGCCACCCCCCCCCCCTCAAAGAGCAATCTTCATTACTCTCATATTAGCCCCCTCTTGATAGAAGTATACACCCGGCGCATATACGTACTTATAAAAAACCACCCGACTTGATCAGCGTTGCACCGTAATAAAAAAAAAATAATGTGACCAGCAAACGGGACGTATTTATTCAACATCCATCTTGTTTACCTAACGTACGTAAGCCGGCTTCGACAGTGTGATCGCTTGAAACTTTTTTCGTAATTTGCGGATTGCACATTTCTGTTCGGGTCGTCCACAAATTACGAAAGAAGTTTCGAGCGACCTCATTAATAATAATAATAATAATAATAATAATAATAATAATAATAATAATAATAATAATAATAATAATTGGTTTGGGGGGGGAAGGAAATGGCGCGGTATCTGTCTCATATATCGGCGGACACCTGAACCGCGCCGTAAGGGAAGGGATAAAAGAGGGAGTGAAAGAAGAAAGGAAGAGAGAGGTGCCGTAGTGGATGGCTCCGGAATAGTTTCGACCACCTGGGGATCTTTAACGTGCACTGACATCGCACAGCACATGGGTGCCTTAGCGTTTTGCCTCCATAAAAACGCAGCCGCCGCGGTCAGGTTCGAACCCGGGAGCATAATGCTCAACAAAACACAACTGCAAGATAAAAAAAACCGTAAATCAAAATAGAAAGCACAATTTCATTTATTTTACGTCGAAACACTCCTACTCGGGCCAAGTCAATCCTGCGCACATCAAAGAAAAGATCATCTTTGAACGTCATTACAGATATAGTCTTACCAAACTAAAGACTAAACAAGCCCCGCAGCTTTGAAATATGAATACGAAAACGTATCGGCTTCGATAGCACGCATATTGTATGCGTATTACGAGACAGCTTGCGACTCAACACCGGCAACGGAACGCTCTCCTTATTGTAACACCCTCAACGGAAGGACTTCAAGAGAACAGTCCGGCGCTGGGGAACGTTTAGGCCGTTTCTTCACCCGCGGGGCTTCCCCGCCGCTGATCTATGTATCCACCGTGTTCCAAGAGTGCAGGCATACCCGCACGCACACACACACACGGGCACCCGACGCATCGCTAAACACCTGTGCCATCAGATGGGGAGCCCAAACTCCTTCCTTCTCGACCTGCGAGAGCTTCCTCAAGATACCCCTCCCCGACACCATTTACATTTCACCATTTTTTTTTTCTTTTTATGCGCGCACATATATCCGTAATGTGCGCTCGCTTGTTCGCGCTTCATTCTTCTTTTTTTTCTCCCCTTCTTTTCATCGCCCTTGTCCCCTCCGCTCCGGCTTCGACCTTCCTGGGTGTGCACCTGAATGGCATTGCGTAACCGGGTGTGGGGGCAAAAACAGCTCATTCTCGACGGCGTCGTACCGCGGGGAGGTCGTTCAGTGCTGCCGGTGTGGGAGCACAACGAGCCTCGGCTTGCCTTCGCATCCATGGCGTACCTTGACACGATATTCGCGGTAGGTCACCGCTCGCCACCAGGGTTCACGAGCAAAGGTCGCGCGCACATTCATGACCCCGAAACTTTTCTTTCGAGTATAGCACTTGCTTCAAGTGCGACCTGTATCTCGATATTTGGTTCGGGGGAGAAATTATTTGCCGGGCTTTTAATTTTATTTTGTGCGCATAAAACCGATGTGTTGGTGTGCTCTCGGGTCTCAGAAGCGTCGAAATAAAAGAAAACATGTTTTTTTTTCTCGTAACAAAAAAAAAAAAATTGACATTTGATTATGTTGCTCTTCTTCTAATCTACGTTGCCGTTCATTTCAAGGTCAACCCTTAAAGTGTCTGTCGCGCGTGCTTTCTGTAAACCACTAAATAACGGACAGTCCGAACTAACTTTGTGGCCTACTATTTTAATCCGCACACTTTCTAACACTGTATGTTTAGTCGAACTCACGATCGCATTATTATTGCCATGATTATTTAATAGTAATAGTTTTGGTCTGTCCGCCCAACGTTGTTTTCATTTCAAGTCACTCTCAGGCGTTCTGTGGCCTCGGGCCATTAAACACCCCAAGTCACCTTCATCACTTCGCCGCATCGACACGTGCATATCAGCAGTAAACTTTCTCCGCAAGTTTTCATTTCCACCCGTCCGATCAGCGACTGTCATTCATCGCTCGTAGATTCAATGACTCATCGGCTTTCTACGCACCAGAGGTGCCTCCCATAAGATTAAACTGCGACAGCCTCGGACACGGACAATATCGTGAACCCGAATACAGCCACTGCTGCTAATACCCGACAAGTTCCCGGGTCTTAACTCGCAATTGGTCTCTCAACTTGATCGGTCCCTAACTCTCCCTGACAACTCGTTCAGAGGTGCCGAGAACAACGTGTCAGGAGACTGCACGCGCCGTACGCGTCAGCGTCGTATGTACAGTCTCGGTCAAAAGTCTTAAGGCCACAGCGTTCAGCTGCAGCGAAATGAATGTTCCTAGAATGCTCCGTGTGGCGGATAATTAAAAAAAAACAAGACAAGTCAAGCAGGAAGCTTCTCTACCACAAGAAGAAACCGTCTGCTACAATTTCAAGGTCTTTAATAGTGCCGTAGTGGCTCTGTTATTCGGCTGAAGACTGTATACGTGCTCGATCCGCATTGCCGGGCTCCAAAGGAAGCCCGGTCGGCGCCCACAGGTGGGAGTTCCTTGGCCGGGTGGGTTTTAATCGCGGCGGTTGTGTGCGCGCGCGCCCCGAGCCCCGCCATCGCGTGCGGCACGCGGCGCATCCGTTGCGCGTGCGCGCTCTCACAAAGAGCGGCGCTCCAAGAATGCCTCCACCTGAGCCAGTGGCGGCGGCGGCAGATGTGGCGCGCTCCCCGCCGACGAAGAGCGCGAACCGTTGCGGGCGCGACGCAACAGGCGGTGCGCGCGCTCCCGTGCGGCGTGCCCCTTGCGCGAGTGCGCGGTGCGAGCTTGTTTGCGCGCGAAAGGGAGCGGCCCGCGCGGACAGGGAGCTGTCCCGGACTGGCGCGAGCGCCGCCGGTCCAGCGGGAGCGCCTTCTGGAAGCGCTTCTCGTTTCGGGAATGGTGACGCTGCACCGGAGGAGACAGGGGGAGCCACAGCTAGATAAGTGGGAGGGAACTTTGTCCTGCGGAGGACGTGGTTTGGCCGACGACGATGATGATGGCGATGATGATGGTAATGATGGTGGTGATGTTGATGATGGTATGATTTCAGGCGGAACCCGTCAAGCCCACTGTGCACTGTCAGAACTTTTCGTCGGAAAGGAACTTTTCGGCGGAGGAAAGGGAAATTAACATTTCAGCTGACTGCAACTACGCCACCAAAGACAGCTCGGTTGCGGGAAGGCGAACTTCCCGTTGTCGGATCTCAGGTAGCAGCATCCCACCGCTGCCACCAGTTGTTGGGATTCAGGTAGCGTGACTGGGCCGGAGAAGAGACGAGGACGATCGGAGGAAGAAAACTTGGAAAACTTTATACAAGGACTACTTACATAATGTACAAGTACGGGCAATTGAGAGTGCTTCACAGTAAAGAGAGCTTCTTAACAGTCGGGATACCTCTCAAGAAGGGGGCTCTCTTCTGGTACCAAACCAGCAGCTTCTTAAATACTCTTCGTATTCTCCAGATCCCTAGCTGGGGAATACATTTCGAAGAATGATGTCCAATCACACGATGGCACTGATGAGGGAACAGGACCCGGTCACGTTGTCGTCCACGCGGCCTCCAGGTGGGCGCGCACGTGTGTCCGGACCGCGCCCATGTGGACCCGGAAGGCGCCTGCGTGACACAGGAATGCAGGCTGTCTCCCAGCAGGTGTCGAAAGATCTTGTACTGGTGACCGGAACGCGGGAAGCTCTGTCGAAGGTGCGGCACTCGGGCAATTGTTCAACCCCAGCGTGACCGAAGGGGACCACACTGATACCGCACTACGTCGTCTGAGGACCGGAACGAATACGATTATGGTCGTCGCTGCTTCCGGCATTCCTGATCGAACACGGGGGGACGCTATTGTCTCTGCACCCGAGTTCCTGCAGCCACGTTTCTTCCAGAGGGCTCACCCACCCTCGCGGTGGTCCTCAGGGAATCCTCCCCATGCGCAACTTTGCCGAACTCCACAGGAGTAAGGAAGCGCGGGCACAACACCGTGTAGAAGGTTCCCCCCATCCCTGAGGATTCTCGTCCAACTTATTTTCTGCGTTGTTTCAGTGAAGCCCGTATTTTGCTGCGATCGCGAGCCACTCCAAAGCGTCCTACTGGGTCCACATTCGCAAATGGGCGAATTCACGACTGTAGACGTCCTACCAACTTTGAGCGAGACACCGCTGGGCAGACACCACTGACATTACCTCTTTTTGATGGACAAACGCCTACTGTTTCTATTTTGCAAAATCGTGGTTAATTTCGCCAAACGACAACACATAGCAATAAAAACACACGACGATGCGTATGTCGTGTCTTCTTACTCTGTGTCGTTTTTTAGCACAATTCATAGTGAAGCCGACTAGCCCACAGCATCTTTTGCTAAAGCCTCTACAGATTGTCCTGTCGCATGGCTCCATTCGACAACGGCCCATAAATACGCCCTTGGATCCACGTAACCGACTGAACCGCGTTTCTGACACGTGCAGCATGTGTCACGTGACAGCCATCGCTCCGTCGACAAACTTCCAGCGAGGCAGAATTCGCTAGAAAAGGGGGGGGGGGGGGGACAATATTCAGCTTCACCTGCTACAATTTTTGAGTCCAGTGCCTTGAACTGTGTGGCCATATTTCTCCGAGTTCCCATCCTTCTGCCACTACCACCTGGCAGTACTGCCTTGCATTTTAGAGGACCTACGCTCCTGTATTTTCTACTACGGTTGTTATGTTGTTTAGAAACAGTTTATGGTCGTGGGGAGGCCGTTTAGCAGACTCAAAAAGGAAATGCGCGCTGGGCACACGACTCCTTCTCTGCATGCTCAAATGGTATCGACGGGAGGCGTGTTGGTTTTACGTTTTCTCTTTATGCTTGCTTATTTCATCCTGTCTCTCTCTATCTCTCTCTCTCTCCTATTTCCTTCTACTTTCATCCCTCGTCCTTCCTTCCTTCCTTCATTGTTTTTCGTTATTTCTCTGCTTCCTATCCTCTTCCATCCCCCTTTCCACTCCTTTTCTGTTTTATTCTTTTCCTTTCTTTGTGCGATCTTTTCTTCTTTCCTTCTTTTTGTCTTCGTGCAGTTCTCTGAAGCGTCGTCTTTCTTTGTTTCCCAGAACCTTCCTCAGCTCCTCGGTGAAATCCCATCGTGAGTCGGTCGGCTTGCCAGATCCAACGCACACAGTAACGGCTTCCCTCCAGCGGTTCAAATTAAAAGGACTCGCCCTCACGGAATGTGCGGCACATGCGCGCCCCAATGGCGTCCGCAAGCAAAGGCGACTGATCTCCGCGAGAGATTTCGTCAACAGGTGTGAAGAGCAGCGGAGCACGTACGACCGCAATGAGGAATCCGCAGCAGAGGCGGCGTGAAA